>NW_020170501.1:153729-212901 GCF_000524195.1 Echinococcus granulosus
CCTCCTCCTCTCCTCCTCCTCCTCCTCCTCCTCCTCCTCCTCCTCCTCCTCCTCCTCCTCCTCCTCCTCCTCCTCCTCCTCCTCCTCCTCCTCCTCCTCCTCCTTATCCATCACAGCTCAAATTTCATCTGTCATCGCACACCACTTGTGCTATTCGCGTAGCAAATAGAAGGTCGCCGCAAACTGATTCGATGGAAGAAACGCCTTCACGATGATGAGCACCCAGAGAAGTGTGTGCGCGTGAATGTGCAATTATAAATTTACCAAAGCAGTGCGCCTACGACGGTGGCATGCAACTCCGAATAATCTACCGCGGTAGCGAATTGCTCACCCTATCAGCCGAAGTTGGTACTTCCGTGCTGCAAGTGAAGGCTGCCATTGCCAAGGCGCTTCGAGTCCCACCGAAGGATCAAATACTCACGTTCAAAGGTGTATACCTCGAAGACTCGAGAAGGCCTAGAGAATTTGCGATTGTAGATTCTGGCTCGCTGGAATTATGTCTGCCTCCAAATCATCAGAACATTATCTCTGTACGAGTGGTTATTTCGGCAGAGGAAGTCTACACCATTCCAATCGGTTGCAGTGCAACAGTGGCAGAACTGCGTGCCGAGATTGTCAAGCGAGCTAGTCGATAAACCTCTGACCTGTCCAATGCATCGCTTGTCTATTCACATTGGATCTTGGATGATTTGCGACGACTGGAGGAGTACGGGATAATGGAAAACGCCTGCATTACGGTTGCACGTGCACCTGAGCCAGAAGACATTTCAGGGAAGGTGCTTCCAACGCCTTGTCAACGAATGATCAGCGTGAACTTTATGAAGGAGGGTGGTGATCCTTTCACGCTGACGCTGGATCCATCCAAACCGCTCAAGTGTATCGGCAAGAGTGTGGAGGCAAAGACAGGAATTCCAGTAGAGCATCAAACCTTCATCATGCCACGCAAAGCAGTAGATCCAGAGAAGGCACCAGATAGTTTAAACCTCGTGGAAGGCGACAGTGTCTACCTGAGCGACAGTAGAGATCAGGAGCCTAATCCACGAACGGAAGGGAGTTCTGGAGGTTAGAATAAGATGTTGGTCTACTTCGAGGCGAGTGGAAGTCGCATTCTCATGACCATTCCAAGTAAGTGCACCGTGGAAGAAGCACAAGAGTTATATCAAAGTCACAATCATATATTTGGTAAAAAATTGCCTTCTACTACAAAAACGTTCAATTGGAACCACGTCGGTTGTTGACTGACTATGGCATCTCCAATGAGAGTGCGATCCAAGTGAAAGCTTCGTCTCTTTGACAAACAACCCATTATTCCACCAGCCTTTTTTTCCTCTGTTTGTACTTCCCAATTCGCCACGTCGTCTTTCCGTTAATCGCAAATAAACCTTTCTCCTTCTTAAAGTAAACTAAAAAGTGAAAAAGGTTATTCTTAGTAAAGGTTTGTACAGAAAACTTGAGATAGTCTTTAAGGAGTGAGGGATATGCAAAGGGAGGAGATCCACACTCCTTAATTCGCCAATTTCTGAGTTGTGAGTTGGGCAACAAAAATTGTTCTGTTCTGTTTAATAACACGTTAAAGAATACTTTAGGAAGTTTAAAACATGAAAAAGAAATGGTTCTTCAAGTATCAGTGGCTGTGAAACATCTCAATGTCTCCTTTACTCCTCTTTACTATTTACCTCCACTTTCTGCTGAAATTTTCAAAGTAAAGCCATTCCTTCCTTAACAACTCACACCTGACAGACTTAAGGTCTCCGATGGTTAAAATGTTGAAGCCTGCACCATCCTTAGGTGGAAAGATCTCATCATTTTAAAAGCCTCGTTGGATGATTTCACGGTAATTTCAAGACCATTGAATGTTGCAGTACATACGGACAGTGTGTGATTTTAGAAGTAGTCCTGATAACCTACCCCTGAGTTACAAGAAGTAGACAGAATAATGCAGGTCACAGAACCTTCTTTTAGGAGCATGATGATAAACTTAGCATTTACCCACTTGGTAGAAAGGCATCTGTATCAGAAACTAGAGGAAGTGAGAGACGTAAGACTGTAAGAAAGGAGGATGAGGAGGAGGAGGGAGTATTGTCTACTTGTGGCGGCATTTGCTTCTTCTGTAGGCCAGACAATGTAAGTTTTAGATTGGCTACAACTGCTCACCTACCGGTAGGACGGATTGGGGAATTAGGTAGTAAGCCAAATAATTAGTAAGCACTTCTTTTAGAGAAAATAAACATTAGCATTGTCTTTTCGTCTAGGTCTTCCTGTTTTGCTTTGCTTCTCCATCAGCTTTCAATACAGGCTCCCTAGATAAACTCCATTTAGTAATGAACTCAAACTGACCTTGACATCAGCCAATAGGCGCGCTGTTGGTATTATATTGTTATTATTATTCGAATGAGCTTGATTGTTGACTGGATAGCTGTTCCAGACAAGCAATCGAAGGTTTCATTTTATGGCATTTTGAAGATATTTCTCTGTCAGGAGAACCGAATTATTACCTCTGTCATATCAGAGACGATGTTGGGGTGAACAGTCGTGTCCAGATTGACTCGTCTCTTCTTGCAAAGTCGCGGTTTTAAGAAAACCATCTTCAAATTAAAGCATATTGCTTTGTCAGATTTCTTGGTTGTCGTGTAATAGATTTGATCCTCCTACACTATCTAACACCTTAAAATGGCAGTCAAAAGTGTCAGGTGCATATGCCCGTGGAGGAATGAGATCAGACCAATTCTCTTTCGCCCTTGATTGACAGCTAGTCCGAGTTTCCAGTGAACACTTTAACTTGACTTTCAAAAAACATGCTAAAATGTGATAAATTGAGTGAGTATAATCCAGAGGAGGGAGAATCGCTAGGACAGGATCCCAGCTGGAGGTGGTCACTTCAACTTTCCAAATATGCCATTGAGTAAGAAAACTTTATCCCTGTATAATAGTAGATGGCCTGGATGCTTTGAGCAATATAGACAGAGGATGAAAACAAAGTCGGTGAAGTAAGAATTGGCCTCTTCACGATGCAGAGTTTTCGCAAGGACAATACTCTGGTTGGGGATGCCGATGATCAGTCGAGAACCGTGTTGTAGAAAAAGTTACGAGAAGCGGATACAAGGAATTGTCAGATAGAGACAATTTTGATCAAAAGTGCGAAAAAAAATAAACAGCCCCTTCTGATTCACAAAACTCTTCCTCTAATTATTCCTTGCAGTGGTCGTCTGGTTTGCTGGAGGTCTGTTTCACCGGTTCCAGTACTCGTGCTCCTCTACCCCTGGTCAAGCCTTTAGGATTCATTGCAAGTGGATAAGAAGTGCAATGGATGGGTCGCTGGTTTGATAACTCGCTCTCTTGACAATTTTAGCACGCAGTTCTACCACTGCCGCATTGGAATGAGTAGGAATGGCACACTTCTCTAGACATCATGAAGTATCACCTTCTGTTGTTGGATAATTTGATTTGCGCAGTGCAGTGAGAGAACCGCCGTGCATCGCACACCCCGGCGGGTTCTTGCCACCGTAAACGCAGTCTTTATTTTAAATCCATTGGCAGCTTCCTCTCACTGGCTAACTAAACAGCACATTGTGAGTGTAATGCGAGATGACATTTGTATTAAAAATGGTACTGTGATATCTTGGGTGGGGACAATGTGAGAGAAGGAAGTAATATTGCCTTAGATATTAAAAATCACATCAGAGTGGGTCAGTGCCAAATCCGATGCACTTGTCCACTGAACAACGCAGTTGATACCTCATAGGGGTCTTCAATGTAGCAACAAATTCTTCTGCAAGGGTGATGAGCTCTGGGTGACAAACAGACGTATCACGTAGTGGAAGGATGTGCGTGGTAACAGTTCGTCACTTGTGGCACGCCATTTAGGGCGTGGTTATTTGAGTGGTGAAAGTATTATCGACAATATCAACAACTACTAAGTCAGGCGTAAAGTCACTGACTGTTCAGTTCTGGCAATGCAGTCCTCGCATCCACCAGCTGCTCTCCTCTCGACTGTATGCATTGGGGGAGAAGTAAAAGGAAGAAGCACATCCCCTCACTTTAGTACGTACTGTAAACATTTCTGTGACTGGCAGCTCCATGTCGAGACTGCAACCTACATTCATCAATACATCTATAAGTTTCCAGAAGTTTCCCATTCTTTCGATGTTCCAACACCTCCGTCTTGACGCTGTCACTATCTCAAGCGTCATCGGTATTCGCAGTTTCTCCGCAAACCATAATGGCCTCTAATGATCAGAAAGATGGTGAGGGTGCTGAGAAAAGTTTTGTAGTCCTGCATGCAAGATCGCTGGATCGGTTGAATGCGGCTACCTCCTATTAGAAGGGAGGAGGTGGATTTACAGATCATGCAAAAACTACAACGAAGGTTGAGGAAGCCTCAACGCCTAGTTAATGCTCATCTCTCTGGGAGGGCTGCGTATCGCAAACTTGCAAAATAATCGACGTTCCCATCCAAAACGACTATGCACTAAAATATGTTACTTATTATTTAGTTAGTAGCAAGTGCACATCCTGAATATTAACTATTGCAGTTCGTTGATCTGACAAGGGAAAATTCTTTGGAATAATCACGCTACTTCACGTTATGCCATTGGCGACAGAGAAGTCAACGAGTAATGCCAATTGAGTGCTTTTTTTACTCATCTTCTTGTAATTGTCAAAGTTCGGCAGAAATTGTCCAACTAAGTGGTAGTAAGGGGAGCTTCAAATTCCAATCAAATGGAGGGGTTGGGTGACAGGGTGTTCGTGGGCTACACAAATCTACGTGTGTGAGCATTACCACCTCTACCCTCTTCAACTTATCAATTGTTAACTCATTCATACCCTGCTTTCCGTGATGAAGGCAGTCTTTTCACACCTCTGTGATGTAGCCGACACCGCGCTCTTCAAACAGTCAAACTCAGTGGCATAGATTGGACTATATGTTGAGTTGTCTCACAGTGGCCAAAATAAGCTTTATTTCATCTTCAAGTTGGAATAATGCTTTTGACTTAGCTGTGTCGTCGTTGCAGCGGTCAGGAATGTAATATGCATCTCCATGCCTGTTTTCTGTGTTTTCGATGTACTTCCACGCATTCTTGTCGAGATTGGAAGACTGTGCAGTATTAGGTGCCTACGACAGCCTTATCTTTGAAAGCTGCCTTGGTTATTCCTAACATGGTCAAAATAACGTGGTTAGTGGGGGGTCGCCCAATTTTGACTCTACGGATACCGATCGCAGTCACCCTTAAAATTGTCTCGCCTAGAGAGCAGAGAGTTACAGCTGGCAGGATGTCTAGGTTATTAGGCAAAGTAGCCAATCCGTCAGACAGCTACGATGAAGGCAGACGAATTGTCGGTTCATAGACATGGATGCGACACAGGAAGCGAGGCCCCAAATCCCATTATAAAGACCTTATTGAGGAGAAAATTTCAGATATCAAAGTGAACATACTCATCTTTTTGCCATGTTTTGTCTTACATAGCCATTGAATTGTTATAGAACACGAAATTAAAAGGATGACCCCCTTATTTTCCCAGGCAGGCTGATAAGAAGATCCGAATCGGTAAGCAAAATTTTGTCAATTCTACACGAATTAATGCTGGCGAATTCCTTGAGTACTTCCTCAACGCATACAAACCAAATGATGATATAAGTGTTAAAGACAGTCTAACTTAAGAATCCTCATCTCTTGGTGGACCTGCAAAAAATGAAATTTGCTAAGGTTGTAAATGCCATTATTACTTAAATGAGTATCAGTCACTCAAATAAACGAGCATACAACTAGACAATTAGTTTAGGTATTCCTTGACTTCTTCATTGGGTTTTGATGCGGCATCCGCGGACAGCCTTCCTCTTCTTAAATGAGGGTCTAGCAAATCCGAATTTGCCTACGTGACGGGCGGCCGCCGGAGACGCCCATTGGCTAATGCCAAGGTCGAGCGAATGCCATTGCTAACTAAGCTTCATCACGGGACCCGGTAATAGTCTTATCCATAAGATAAAAATGCCTAAAAATAAAATCAAGGCTTTTTTTTATTAAGGAATGGATGTTTTTTTCTGGCCAGGTGCAAGGATATGTGCCAACTATGCCTATCCCTTTCCCTTCTAAAGGTAAAGGAGTACTTTTATACCGCCTAAATCTCCCACTTCACACTGACCTTTCGAATTTTTCAAAATTTTACTAGTTTACCCACACTTCCGCTTAATATGCCTCATCACCGAAGTAGGGGAGAATGGTCGAAGGTAGACTTTCAATGATGCCTCCATCACAGGCGATCAATAAATTCCTCTTCCCTTGTCATACGCCGCCAAGCCTGTATCAGAGAAACCCGTAAGTAGACAAGACAATGCTGCATAGCCACTGCTCTTTATAAAAGGCACGAAAGAGGAAAGATATATATGGAGCCCTCCAAATAACATTTAGGGAAGAATCTCATTTTCTGGCCAAATAATAGGTTTGAATGGGGGTGTATTCTGAAATTTTCTTCACCTGGTTGAATTATCTGTAACCACCTCATGAAGTCGGCCTCTTAAGTACCTTGATTATAGGTGCCAAAGCTGTCAATACCTGTAGCCACCACAATGACAGAAGCGATGGTGACCTTCTCCTTTGCCTCTGCATCCTAACGTCTCTCAGCCCCTCCAACACCCAGTACAGATGTTATTACTCCGAGTGGGAAAGTAGTATTAGAGGATTCTTTCTATTTATTTTGCATCTGATCACAATATTAATTCGGATCATTTAAACAAACCAATGATCGGAATGGAGTTGTCAAGTTAGTTCGCAGTGCAGCCGTACAAATTTAAATAAACACAACAACCTCACGTATGACCTCTTCTTGGTATTCCTCCACCAAGAGTGGCATATACCGTCTGATTACTAAAGATTGTTCCAATACTGGCAAGTAGTAAACAAATCATCGCCTAGCACACCAAGATTAAGGACGACGGCCTAATAAATAGGACTACTGGAGGAATATACGGGGTCAGCGGAAAGCATTGTCACCCACCAGTATCGGTACGACCTCTAATGATGTTTTGGGAAATGGAATGAGTGGAACAGACAACCAGTTGACGGATTGGAGAGTTAAGCCGTAGCATGTCATAAAGCAGGTGGCGGAGAGGTGCCAGTAGCAGGTTCCACTTCGTGTTGCTCTGATTGGATAAAATTTGCCACAATGGACGCAATATGTTGATCGGTCAAAAAATAAGTAAACATAAACTGTTAATACCACTTCACTTGGAGAAATGGCATCTGTACAGGGTATCGGAGGACCCGAGAGACGTAAGACTGAAAGGAAGGAGGAGGAGGCAGTCAACATTCCCGCTGATGTGGTGTCGACGGGTATCGGCGGTGTCAGAACTTATCATTAGGACACCTATAAGGCCGTCTTTACAAAGCGCTCGCAATTAATTGTGCCAAGTCAAAAGCGTCCCGCAGCCAGAAGATGCTTACTCGTGAACACCTTCCTATTCGAACCTCTTTGCGGTTTCCTCGACGTCGATTGGAACAATTTGTTAACCAATCAATGGCCAACATGTCGTTTGGACAACTTCGAATAACCCTGTCTCATTTTGTGCCAATTATTCAAACTTATGCTTTGTTCGATGATAAGCTGACATTTGCAGCATCACCTTGTCTACTGATTGGTTTCCTTGGTAAAGGCCTCACGCAAATGCTGCTGCCAACAGCACATCTTGAAGAAGAATTTCTAAACAAGATGTACAGCGATGGTGCTGTCAGCTGTGCTTTTAAGAGTCGCGAAATATCACACTGACAAGACTTTGGACACAAATGCATCTTTTACCTACACCAAGGCCATTTCAAATGCAATTGTTTCAAATTATAAGCCCGATGTAGATAAAATGGAAAATGTTGTGCATTATTTGCCACACATTAAGAAGGAAAAGTCGCATTTAAGCAATTTATTGTCCGACGATACATTCCTGGTGCTATTGATGCCGAAAGGTTTATTTCTGGATACACGCACCTTATGTGAAATTCATGGATCACTTTTGATGGAGACGTCGTTGGAGGTCTACTTCCACAAGTCGTTGCCGCACTCTGCTGACGGTGAAGTGAAACCAGCAGTCGAGTTAGATACGTGGCATTACAACAAAGATAAGCAACTAGGTTTCTAAAAATATAAGTTTTTTGGTTGAAAATGCTATTCTGCCGTTAAAATAGATAGGTGATGGGGTGGTTCACCACGCCATAAGCATGTACTTCCTACACTTGAAAAATTGGAGTTGAGTTGTCGATTATTTATGCACTTTTCTTTTTCGTAAGGCCTTATTTTAGGCCGATGGAGTAAATGCAATTTTGATTGGCAGTTGCCTGACCTTGACATTAGCCAGTAGGCGCCTTCGCCGACTGCCCTTGGCGCACAGGAATGCAGATTTGCGAAATGCTTACTAACAAATGTCAGGATCAATCCGTGTTAGGTTCTGACCAAAGGTAAACCAAAACAGTCAGGTATGCCTATTCTGAATGAGGGCAGCATAGTGAAGCTAACCATTGACTGGAAGGTAGTGAAGAGAGATGGTATCTTCAAAATTCAATTCTACGGATGTAGATTGCAATTTTCCTCCGAAATGTCATATCAAGAGTGCTGAGATTTTTGGCCAGTGGCAAGACGGAGCAATTAGGAATAGCGTCTACTCCATCCCACGATTGTGGCAAAGGCGTCCAAATATTTGATTTTCAGCTATTGAGGCGACAAGGGAAACGAGGAGTTAAATTTTTTCAGAAATGTCACTAAGGATAACATTTCACTGTCAGTTGTGAGGTCTTGTGATTTAAGGAAAGGTAGGAGGCCGTGTTTGTCACATTGCTCATAGTCCTCTCGTGTCAAAAAAGGTACACAAAGACGAGAAGAAGACCAACAGGCAGGCTGTCAAACCAATCGGATCGCAGAGGATAGCAATACTGATATCAGAGCAACACGTATTGGGCAATAAGTCGAATTGGGCGGTAAATAGTTTTAAACAGCTGTGCAATGCTAGGAGAGAGGTCTTGCAAGAGTTGAACGTCAGTTGATTTATGTAATCAACTTGGAGCCAGTAAGTGAAATTTTAATTTTGATATAACTCGACAAAGTTCCTACTTATTTTAAATCAGTAGCGTTTCTAGTCACTGCATCCTGTAAATTACCCATTGGAAAAAGCGAACTTTGTTTTAGCTTTACTAAAGCCCACATCCCTTTTCTATCATTCCCACCTGCTGGTTTTTAATTCTCTAATCAAGCCCTGTGTAGAGTTGTGGCAATTTGCCTCCGAAATGTTAAAGGTGTTTTATCAGTTTGCTAAGCTAATATCACCCTCCGTATTGGTCCTACTTCACAAATGAAGTGTCTTAATAGAAAAAAGCCTTTACTTACATTGACCGTTCATTTTTAAGTTATTTCTCTTAAACTTAGAATCCAATAATTTTAAACTCTACGCAAAACACCGTGCAAACGGTAGGTACACCTTGATTGATAAGTGCTTTATTACTATGGCATTGATTAGTACGCAGAGTGACTGGCAAGGTTATGCTAATTTTAACTCCATCATCTTTTGCTCATCTTATTTTTTTTCAGGTTCCAGACATATTCTTACTTTTGTTTCAGGACTCACTTAACTGATCGTCTTCTTTTGGGAGAAAAAATTCTTTTCTTTTCCCAGCTGTGTCTTCTCTGTTCGATGCAAATTAGCCAATGAGACTTTGAGGCAAGGAAGTACAAGGGACAAATGAAATTTAGTTGTTAGACTCAGCACCAAAGATACTGCTTATGAATAATATGCTGTGCTTTAATCTGCTCTGCAAGCAACTTGTAAATTCGTCGAAGATGCCACTTTTAAACTCTTGAAAATCTTGCAAATTGAGGAGTTAGTCATCCCTTTAAAAGTCATTATATCCAATGGAAAAATTTAGCCAAAATTTCCGACCGTGGATAGTTTTTTAAGCACATATTAAACCCAATTTTTTGATTGGACAAGGGGCCAACCAATAGAAGAACAGGAACGTTCCCAAATAGCTGAAAAGCAAATTTAGTTTATGGGTAGGTACTTTTGAATCCTTTCAAAGTATTAGGAGCGTTCTAACCTAATGACACAAGTTGTGAATCACCCCGAGTTCCAATCAGATCATAAAAGTGTCAGACGCACACAAGATTTGAGCACTCATTCTCTAGACAGCCAATCAAAGTGTTGAGTGTCTTGCCAATCAGAGAGTTAATAGAATTATCTATAAAATAAGGCCTTTCACCATGTAAAGAATAGACAGTTTGATTCAGATGGCGAAGAAGGAGGCAAAACCAAAGGAGAAGAAAGAGAAGAAAGATAAGAAGGACAAGAAAGATAAGAAGGACAAGAAAGACAAGAAAAACGATAAGGGTAAGAGCAGTAGAAGTGACAAGAAGGTCACCCGGGAAACCCAACGCCTGGAGGTATCAATATGTGGGCATCCCGATGTCGTAGATATGTACATGGTAAAGGTAAGTCCACTTATTGCTTTTGCTTACCTCACTTGTGGATCCTACAGAGCAGCGATTTGAATGCCGTGATAGATAGCTACCAAATAGACATTGATCCAGATCCTGGCACCAATGCAGAAGGCCAAGTGATTGATACAGAAGCTGATCTCTTTCTGTGTGTCTACGATGTACGCAATCGGAAAACAGTTGATTTCCTCAAATCAAAGGTAAATGGTCCTTTGCAATCTCACCTATCTCATTCTAGGTTTTACCAGAGGTCAAGAATTTGAATAAGAAAATGGCGATTGCTGGATTGGGGCTGGAGTATAGAATGGGCGGACGCGATGAACTCGCTGATATGGGAACTGCTTCCTCATTGGCTAAACAGTACGGGTGTCGAGGTGCCGAGCTAATCTACTGTGAAGGTGTAAGTTCCCCCATCTCCCTTTGTGATAGTTTTTTTTGTCTACCGCTAAAATTAATGTGCTTACACGCTTTTTACCCTCTTTTTGTAGGAACAGCTGGCAGCTGGAACATTTTCGCTGTACGCAGCATCGAATCCAGAGAAATACAATAAAGACACTGAAGAAAAGACGGAGGAGGGGGGCGATAAAAAGAAAAAGAAGGATAAGAAAGACAAGAAGGATAAGAAAGATAAAAAGGATAAGAAGGAAAAGAAGAAGAAAGAGAAGAAGTAGTAGGAATGATCTAGCATTTGTAAACTGTCAACTCCTATCATCTTCCCCTGACCCTTCACCAGCCTCCGCCATCTGCTGCGCTCGAACGTACCTGTCAGTTTGTCCACCTGTAATGCCATTCTGTCATTCCTGCAATCTAACCATTAACTCATCTCTTTGCTGCTCCAAGTGGCGCACTTCAAAACTTCTTTTCAAGAGGCTTATCACTTGCCCACTTTTTCGATTTTTATCTTAAAGACCGCTTTGTGGGCATCACTTGAGATTTATCACCGGTACCTTATATATATGTATTATGTATTCTTACACATAAATCCCTACAAGATCTCCAAAACATCGCTTCTTGCTTGGAGAGGGCTTTCCAGAGGGACGTGGCCAGGCAGAGGGTTACACCAGAACCAGTCCTTGCTGTCATATCTCTTCCATATTTTTTGATCGACAGTAGTAATGGAACACCTTACTTCTCTCTTATGCCTAAAAGAAACATACGCGGTTAAAATGTGACATTGATGGACACGTAGTTATTTACAGCTAGGCGCACGCTCCCGAGGAATTGTTTTAGTTAATCTCATTTAACAACACAACATGATGCAATCAAATTTTAATTAAAAAATGACCCATTTAGAGAGGTTTTGCAATTTTGGTCAAAATTTATAACTCGAATAGCATAAATTTGGGCATTATCTTTTGATTGGCCAAGAAAGTGACCAATCGCAGAGTGGGTCCAGTACCCAATGGGAGTGTTGCATCGGACTAGAGGGAAGGGACTAGAAATTTGTGCAACCTTTTCAACAATTTTGCCGGCATAATGAACACATGCGCCTGATAGGAGAGGCAAGTAGACATCCAATCAACTCATGTCACTAGTATGTGGACATACACACATACAAAATGCGAGCAAAAGAAGCAAAATACCAATTAGAAAGGTGCATGATTTGCCAATCGGAAAGCAAGTTTATTGACCTATAAAGTAGAGCACTTGGCTCTCTAAAGGTCAGGTAGTTCATTTCAAATGCCAAAGAAGGAGAAGTCAAAGAAGGAAAAACAGGACAAGAGTAGCTCCCACGAGAAGAATTCAAGTCGCAAGACTTTACATTTGTATGTGACAGTTTGTGGCGATCCCCAGGCTATAGAATTGTTTACGAGAAAGGTAAGTGTGATTGTGTTGTCTGTGGGCTCAATTACTTTTTCGCTACAGAACTCCGAATTGAATACTTTAATAGACAAGTATCAAGTGTTTATTAACAGCGAGCCTGGAAATGATGGTAGTGGCAGAGTGATAGAGGGAGAAGCTGATTTCTTCCTCTGCGTCTACGACATATGCAATCGCAAATCAGTGGATTTCCTCAAGAATAAGGTATACCTCTAGGGAATTGCCTCATTAGCTGGCTTATAGGTGATGAACGTGGTGAATGGCTTAAAGCGGCCCATTGGTGTTGCCGGATTGGGACTGGAGTATAGAACGCGTGGAGGTAAAGAGCTCGCCGACGTTGGCACTGCTGCTGCATTGGCTAAACAATATGGATGTAAAGGCACTGAGCTTGTCTCCTGCGATGCAGTAAGTACTTCTTTCCTCCACCTCCGGTCCCACCTCTTCTTTACCATGATTAATGGCCCTGTTTAACCTTTGATGTGTAATAGAGACAAATGGCGGCTGGAACATTCGCTCTGTATGCAGCTACAATGCCAGAAAAGTTTAACGCTAACCCAGACAGTAAAGAAGGAGGAGAAGAAGGGGAAGAAGAAAAGAAAAAGAAGAAAAGTGGAAAGAAATCAAAGAAAGAGAAGAATTGAAAACTCTTCTATGTCCCTCATTTACACTCTTGATCCGTTTAACACCTTCCGCTTGTCAATTGTTCTTTTAATCTGTCTTCCTGTTACCTCACCTCACCTCCCCCCCTAGTGTCTTTATTTGACCAATTTTAGGAAGCATAAATCTATAGCTAAAGCAAAAATGTTTTGTTTAAGTCCTCAACATCTTCCCTTCTTAAAAATGAAGGAACAGAAGGTGGATTTCAAATTTACTATAAAAGGTATTTACATTAATTTTTAGAGGAGCCTTTTAACTTCGGTGATTAGTTTATGCGTGTGCAACTAGAGAAGACAAAAGCCTTGGTAGGGTTTCACATGCCACCCACGTAACAAATGTGTGCCACAGTGCCTCGGGTGGTATTGGCACAATACAGGGGCTTTCAGCCCAACAATACGCAATTCGATTGGCTTCAATAAAAAGAACAGTTACTGAATAGCTAGAGAAGAGAGAGAATGCAGGCTGTCTAATCAACCAATTTGTTTACTTTTATTAGAACATTCCTAGGCGCGGTTAGGACTTAATGTTGAAGCTGCAAGATCGGTGATTCCTATGGAGACTTAGGACAGTGTTGAAGGCTCACAAGGGCCTGAAAAATTAGGTCGCCCGTAACGTGAAACGTCAAACTCTAAGTTGAGGAGATACACCACTTTTAGCTAAAAAGAATAAGATTGAGTCCCTACGGAACCATTGCATGGATCCCATGGTGGTCCATAACCTCTCCAAAAGTTGACATTTAACTTTGAGAAGGCTTAAAAAGTGGTGTCTTTAGATTATCTACCCAATTCATAGTACTATTTGACTGATTAAGATTAACCTCAGCAGTTTCACAATAGTTGTGGCCAAGTAGAGTATTGTAAGCAAAAATCTTTGGCTTTTGTTTCTGCAAAAGTGGACAATCTGATTGGACAACTTGATCAGTTTCTAATTGGGCGTAGCCTTGACCAATCAGTAGAAGGTACAAAGGGTGTGGCGATTAATGTCCAATCAAAAGCATTTGCTTGATTCGTGTACATGAAAGTCAACTCAGTTAATACCTTAGAGAAGTAGTATTTGTAAAGAGGCCTGTTCTTGTTATAGTAGAGAAAATACGCATTTTACTTTTTGGTGGAGAAAGATCAACTCTGCTCGCATTGTGTCAAAGTCTGCAACGTTGCAAGCTGTTGAAGTAGTCTAGTGGACAACCTCAGAATATATGACAGACTATCAAAGATACCAGGTCAACACCCTACGCCAGATTCAGAATGAGGGTTCATCCTCTTCCCTATGGGCACCTCACGTATCGTGCTCTCCTTCAGACATCCATCATTATGGCAGCAACACAGGCGAGCATCTGCTTGAAATCATTCTGTGGCTTGAGGTGGTAGACACAAAGTCAGGAGCAACTAGAGCCACCGAAAGCACAGATCAGACGGCGTGTACACATCTTTGTGGAAGATGTGACCATGCTCTCAATAAATACCTAGACGAACCTACTACCCACTGCATTTCCCCAGCATAATGTTGCCATCATTACCTTTTGAGGTGAGACGTTCTTCAGAATGATACTTACAAGGTCAGAAACTCCAATTGGTGCCTCGGGGATTATAATTGAAGCAAGCCAATTTCTTACGGCATGAAGGGGAGCAAAAACGAGTAAAAAAGTGTGTTCTTCCCCTTTAAAAAATCGTATTTGAGCCTTTTAGTGCCTTTAAATGCATTTAATTTCACTCCATCAGGGTTGAGCACAAATGTCTGACTTCTAAGTTGGACACTCGTCAACTCCCTTTCTGATTGGGTGACAGGTTAACCAATTAAAACGCCTCATTCTCCATTAATTAAGGCGTCCATTTTTGAGGAGAGGTAAATGCTTTTTGAATAAAATTTACTCGATTTCAAGTTAAACATGGATAGCAGCATACTGCTTAAAGACTAAAGGAAAAGCATAGGAGTCAAACGAGGGTAGATCCAATTAGGGGCCTATCATGGGGTCTTACACGGACACGCACATAAGGTGCGAATGAAATTAAGGAAAACCAATCAGTGAATTTAGAGATCCATCAATCATTGTTAGTGAGATGGACTATATAAAGGAGACATAAACTTAATGCAGTCGGAGGTGATAACTTTCTCATGGTGAAGAAAGAGAAGAAGGCAAAGGGAAAGAAATTGAAAATGGAGAAGAAGTTGAAGTCAGGAAAGGGTGGAAAAAGTGACAAAGAAAATGGGCGCAGTAAGAAGCCTAGTGGTGAGACAATACGGTTGTACGTGGCCGTGTGTGGTGATCCTCAAGCCGTCGATTTATTCATGAAGAAGGCAAGTCTGTGATAATTTTAGTCTCATTACAACATTTTTTTGACAGAACGGTGACTTGAATGTGGCTGTAGACAAGTATCAGGTGATACTTGACGCTAATCCGGGCAATGATTCGAATGGTAAAGTGGTTATCAAAGGAGCTGACTTCTTTTTGTGTGTCTACGACGTTTGTGATCGCAGGACAGTGGGGTTCCTTAAGAAAAAGGTGAGTTGATTTGAGTAGCTTTAACCACCTATTTGAAGGTCATTCCAGAGGTCAAAGCAATGAACAAGAAGATGGCAATTGCTGGATTGGGTTTGGAATGTAGGGGCAGTGGAGGAAAAGGTGAGACTGAGATAGGCACGGCTGCACAATTGGCCAGTTTTTATGGATGCAAGGGCACTGAACTCATCTGCTGTGATGGGGTGAGTAGTCTCCACCCCCGCCTCCCTCCCTCTATAACACTTTGGTTTCTTCTCCACTATGATTGTTCTCTCCCCTTCCATTTTGCCTTCTTCTAGCATCAAATGGCAGCAGGCACATTCTCACTTTACACAGCTACGTGTCCGGAGAAATTTAAGGAGATTAGGCAATTAATTGTAGACCGAACCGAGGAAGACAGTAAGGAGGAGACGTCAAAGCAGGAGAAGACGAAGAAGGTAAAGAAAAAATAAGAATTTTGGGTTTTTTTTCTCCTCCTCCTCCTCCTCCTTCTACGTATCATCCTCCAATCTACCAACCTGTTGACAATATTTGATGCCTCCACTTCAACTGCCGTCAAATGTCTTATCGCTGAAAACCGAGTGAAAGGCTCTTTGTGTGTGTCAGTGTGTGTTTGTTCCTAAAACCTTAGCTTTGGGGGAGAGAGGGGATATATTTATGGAAGACAAGTAGTTATTCTTTCGCTGGGTTCCTCACCTGCATTTTTTACGCCTCTTTGTATTACCGGTCCGCACCAAGAATTACCAACCATCGAGGTTCCTCTTGGGAGTCCAGCCTGGTGTAGGTCATTTGGAATGAGATCTCACCTTCAGGGGTGATGTTGACAACACCCTTCTGTGTAATTGGCCTAGCACGGTCAAATCTTCCACTGAGGTGTATATTCATCATCGCAGTCTTCCCTACTGTCTATAGAATATGCGCATTCTTGACAGACGTAGCCACTGAAGCTTCGTCAGCGATGATAGTGAATCGGCACTCCCATCCGCCACGTTGCTCTGATGGCGAGGTAAAGGAACGCCTCCGCCATTGTCGCATGTAATGCTGTAGACCAGAGAATTCTAGGCGCCCTGTTTACAACCACGCCTTCAACTCGGCGCATCACTGAACTCACAATCCTGGAGGTCAAAGTGCGGAGGTGTTTTCGTTGACGCCAAGGATGCGTCGACTTGGAAGAAGTTGTCAACATGTGGTGTAGGTGAAAGCTAAAGCTCACTGTTTGGACAGATTGAATGGTCGTTTGTAGAACATTACTTGATAGGCGGCTCATTATGACTTTGATGCATTTGGGCTGTGTTCTGTGGATATACCGCCGTCACAGTCAAAATCCTTGCGGTTAGCTGCACGATCTTACTGGAAGCCCTTCCGTGAGTGAGAGTAGCACCGTCCATCTGTGCTTCCCATGATTAGTAGTTGCTCCTGAATTTATGTCTCCCACCTATGGCCATGAGATAGTTTCACGCAGATACTTGCCTGCGTGGCTGCCACATTGATGGATGTCTGAAGGGAAAGACGAAAAGGGCGTCTTCCACTAGGAATAGGACAGACTTGCATGCCAATCCCACTTATTGCTGCATGTGACGTTGTCTCTTACTGGAACCAGGAGTTGCTTGTTGATCTACACACGGATTAAAGGATATGCGATAGTCTAATTCGTCTGTTCTGAGGTCGTCACCTAGAGTACTTCTACACTTTGACACAATGAGAGTGGAGTCGATCTTTCTCTACTATGAGCAGAAAGGTGTATTTGATCTCCAGTCCGACAGGTAGAAAACACTTAGCGAGTGCTACTTCTCTGAGGCCTCTGTCGATTTAGCAATTATGTATACAATTCGATCGTATGTTTCTGATTGGCTATTAATTGGGCACGCCCTATATACCTTCTGTTGATTGGTCAGGGCCACCCAATCAGAAACTGACCACGTTGCCCAATCTGACTGGCCGCTTGGTCCAACCAATAAATTAATTCCTTTTTTGTTATTTTTTTCCTGAAATTTCCTGCCTGGTTAAAAAGCACTGCTAGAATAAGGCGATCCACAGTGATCATTCGTATCTGCTCGTAAACTAAAAAGACAGACAGATAGACGCGCGCCGAAAGATTTTGCCATAACTTCGTAGTAGGAGACAATGAAAGATCGCAAATCATCTTCCCAATCAGATTAATTGGGATAAAATATAAAAGGGGCAACAAATGTGTAAGTTACAAATAGTGTGGTCGTAATGCTGAGGAGAGAGAAGCTCGTGAAGGAGGTGAAGAGCGATAAATATCGCAAGGTAGGTAAAAATAAGCAGGGTGATGCGAATTCCAAACTAGAAGTCAAATTGGGAGAAGCTTTGCTTAAATGTGACAGTGTGTGGCAGTCCGCAGGTTATGAATTTGTTAATGCAAAAAGTAAGTCTATGTGTGCAGTGAATCCCCTCGAAACTCTCCTCCCCCTTCTTTACAGAACGGTGAATTGAATGCTGCGGTAAATAAGTATCAGGTGCAGATTTACGCTGATCCTGGAAATGATCGGAATGGTAAATTATTTGGCATAGAAGCCGATCTTATCCTCTGTGTCTATGATATTTGCGACCGCGAGACAGTCGAGTTCCTCAGATACAGGGCACGTTAGTTTTGGGGGCATAACATGCCGGTTTTAAGGTCCTGCCACAAGTCAAAGAGTTGAACAAGACGATGGCGATTGCTGGATTGGGATTGGAATGTCGAGGCGGTGGTAGATGCGGCGACACTGGGATAGGAACAGCTGCTCAACTGGCTAGGTTCTACGGATGTAGAGGCACTGAGCTTATCAGCTGTGACGGAGTGAGTAGTCACCGTTTCATCTCTGAAAACAGAAATTTTGTCATTAATCCACTTTTCTTGCCATCTTCTAGCAACAAATGGCAGCTGGCATATTCTCACTTTATGCGGCTGCGTGTCCGGAGAGGTTCAAGGAAGTTAATGAAGTCCCAGATGAGGAAGAAAAGGAGCACTGGAGGAAGAAGATGTAATAAGGGAGATTTTGTTTTCCCTTCAATAACCTCACTTCAACATGTCTGTCCTCCTCCATCTTTCTCTAGTATTAACCGATTCTTCTTCTCCCTCTTTTTTGACTTCCAGGGACCTAGTAGTCCCCAGGACTTAGGAACAGGATCTCTTTACTCCACAGTCTTTGTCTCTGCTTCCCTCGAATGCAAATATGGGAAAAGTGTGAGCCTAAGTACTCATCCCAATATTGCCAATCCCTTCTGAGTCCTTTCTTGTAACAAATGCGACACCCGTAAGGAGAGGTGTTTTGGTTTAATGGTTAGAAGTGTTGGAAGACCTTACACCTAAAAGAGACATCAAAATACTAGATTAAAACAAAGCCTTATAGGCAAATGCACCTCTCAATTCGTTGAGGTAGGAAAAAATGGCACAGAAGCCATCAAATTGCCCATTTTTCTCGCAGTTACACAAAATAGGTCACATGCTACTGAAATCGGGGGTTTAAAAATTAAGCAGTAAGGCGGAGCCAACCAAATTTTTGCATTAGGTCACACGGACATGCACACAAGAGGTGAGAAGAATAAGGTGAAATAAAAAATCCAATCAAAGAACCAAGGGCTTTGCCAATCAGAAGGGAGTTGAATGACCTATAAAAAAGCAATCAAACCTGATGGGCAAGTAGTACACACTTTGATGGCGCGAGGAATGAAAAACAAAGAGGCATCAAAGGAAAAGGCACCCAAAGAGAAATCTAAAGGCGACAAATCAAAGAAAGATAAGAAGGGGAAAAATAAAGGCGAATCACAATTGGAGGAGAAGAGGAAGCAACCAGTGGCTAGAAAGGCTACAAACTTGAGTATGAATGTCTGTGGTCATCCAAATGCCATTGAGATGTTTAAACAAAAGGCAAGCTTGATGTCTGTGACGCCTAATCTTGCAGGAAAATGAGTTGGATGTAGCTGTGGATGAATATCAGGTGAATTTTAATGTCAACCCCGGAAATGACAGTGATGGCACGCTCTACAGTGGTGATGCTGACTTCTATCTTTGTGTCTACGACGTTCGGGATCCAAAAACTGTCCAATTTTTACAAAAAAATGTGATTTTTAAGGAGTTGTCTTAATCAATTTTGAGCTAGATTTTGCCAAATGTGAGGGCCTTGAATAAGGTGATGGCGGTGGCTGGTCTAGGGCTTGAGTATAGAAGTCGCGGAGGTCAAGATGGCGTCAGTATTGATACAGCCGGCCTACTTACCAGGCAGTTTAGATGCAAGGGGACTGAGCTCATCTACTGCGATGGAGTAAGCAGTCCTCTCTCCATCCTACTAGTCCCATTTTCCCAACAAAGGATTATTTTATGAGGCAATTTTTTACCACCTTTTTAGAAACAGTTGGCAGCAGGAGCGTTTTCTCTCTACGCTGCTGCAAATCCAACAATGTTCACCAAACCCACTGAAAAGGCAGAGGAGGTGAAAGAAGACGATGGCAAGAAGACGAAAAAGGAGAAGAAGGGCAAAGCAAAGAAGGAGAAACCCAAAAAGGAGAAGAAGAAATAACGTCCTCGTGGTTTTTTCTCCCCTCCCCGGAAGTCCATTTTGGCTGTCCTTCCATCCCAGCTAATCCCTTTGCATTCTCTGCTGCCATCATTTGGTGATACAGCATCAAAGGCAATATTTACTCTCTTTGTTTGAATTCTCGAGCACGGAAAAGTGGCGGCCACTTCAGATTGGCCTGTCCGCTGTCACTCACTCTTTCCTCCCCCCTCCCCCTCCTCTGTCGCATTTCCTTTCTTCATTTCTACTTCTAGGGCAAATGATAAGTGGATTTTAAGAGCAAAATGAGGAGTTCTTTGAACCTCCCCTGCTCCTTCTCCTAGTCCGTTATTACCGCGAAATCGTGGCATATCTGAAAGAAGCACGATACGAGAGGGAAGGGAAGGAAGTGCCGTAGATGAAATATGAAGGACTGGAAGCACATAAACTCATAAAATGGAGAAGAACATTAAAGAGGGGAGGAGTGTAAAAATAAAAATAAGCAATTACAATAAAATCCGTGAGAAGAGTGTGCTCACCTCAGGCAAAGCAAAACAGACGGACAACTCTTTGCCCTATTTTTAATTGTGGGTAAGAGAGACAAATAAACTCTCTGTCTAATGGGGAGGAGATGGGGGTGGCGCCTTTATTAGGGTAAGTCACCTTCATGTGCGGACAAGAAAGACTTGATGAAAACACAGTACTCACCAAATGACCAATCAGAGGATTGATTGGCCTGTCACTCAGGTGTCACCTGAGATGAGCTATAAAATGGTGTTTTTCACTTTGTTGTGACTAGATCAGTTATTTCCCATGCCATTGAAGAACAACAAGGATCCCAAAAAGAAACCGGATAAAAATGCCAACAAAGGGGGCCAGAATAACGCGGGTGACAAGAAGCCGAAGAAGAAGGAGCGTGAGACTAAAAACATCCATGTATGCGTGTGCGGTCTGTCCAGAGTTGTAGATTTGTACCTGAGACAGGTAAGCAAATAATGGGTTGCCTTCAGCCCGACATTTCTCTCTCTATCTCTCCTCGATAGGTAAATAACTTGTCTTGTACTACGGAAAAATATATTGTGTACATTGATCCCACCCGTGGGAGTGATGAGGATGGTAGAATAAATGCTACAAACGGGGATCTCCTTCTCTGTGTCTACGATGTTCGTGACCCCAGTTCTGTCACCTATCTGACGGATAGGGTAGCTTCCCGTGTATCGTCTCATCTGCTTACCTGTAGATTATGCCTTATTTGAGAGGTGGAAACTGGAAAATGGGCATAGCCGGATTGGGAGTAGAGAACCGAACCGGAGGATCGGGCGAAACCGATGTGTTCACAGCCAGTCGACTGGCTAGACAATATGGAGCTCACGGCACTGAGTTAGTCTGCTGTGATGGGGTAAGTAACGCCCTCTCCCCTCTTCTGTTAGCCATTTACAAGTGATGCCCTCGTTCTACCTTTTTCATTGCTCCTTGTAGAACCAAATGGCAGCGGGCACACTTGCGCTTTATGGACAAGTCTGTCCAGAGGAGTTTGAAGAGGAAGAGGATGAGGACGAGAATGACAAAGATAAAGACAAGGATAAGAACAAGGGCAAGAAGCCTAAACCCTAAAAAGGGTCATGATCGCCCAGTATTTTACGTCCATCTTATCGGCCAAAATCGCCTTACTTTCACTCTGTCAGCCCTTTCCATCACCTCGCCTTTCCTCCCTCGATGTCCAAACATCAATCAGTACTTTTCGGTTTCATCATTTGATTTTGGGGAAACTGTTTTATAGCATCATTTTATCTTGAGCTTCGATGCAGTAAAGTTGGAATAAAAGGTAAAGATTTCCTAAATTTTTTCATGCTGCTTTCGTCAAAATTGAAAATCAGTACGCCATTTATTCGTTGTCGTTGATATTGTTGCTGGTGGGCTTCTCTGTTCAATTGACGGAAGCATTACTCCTCAAATCTGTGAGTGTAGGTAATGCGAACACTCAACACCCAATTCATGATTATCCACAGCCAAAATTAAATTAAACGATGGCTCTGCTAAGGTCTCACTTGGATCCTGCTTCAGTGGATGCAAATATGTCTTTGGGATGAGGCACGTTCCTGTTGCTCCAATCACCTTTTCCTAATTTAGACGTCTTTTACACCATAATCCATACCAACTCCAAAATCCATTCTCCTCATCCGCAAGAAGAACCAGCAACTTTATTGACACCCTGTAGTGATAAAATCATTAAGCATTCTAAATGATTGGCAGAATGAAGGGTATAAAGGAAGAAGGAACAAATGCAAAAAAGTAATTACACAAGTACATGACTAAGTCGAGTGCCTCAGGTTGATTACGCAGCCTTTTTGATTGGTTTGGGGGCTTTGTCACCCCATGATAATGTTAAGAGAGGCCTATTAAGAATAGCAAAACTTTTTGGGATATTTTGATCAAATTTCATTATTAGAAATTTCTTATAAGTAGAAAAAGAGGAAGAGAATGCTTTTTTGCCTTGTTTATAGCTCGTCGATGATAGCCTACAACTTTTGTTTCGATAGGTGGTTTCAAAATTTACCATGATTACAACCTTTTTAGATAAGTGTTTGATTTCATGAATATAGCAGTAGTAATTGAACGCAGCCGCTTTTAAATCCAAAAACTTAAGAGCTTTTGACGATTTGATGTTAGTTGGATAACACAGCTATATCCAAATGGAGGTAGACTGGATTTCTAAAGGTGAATCCACGAAATGTAAGGCTACTCGTAGGATAATTGCTGCCTACCTCCTCATGTTCTTTTGATTTTATTTCCACCACCACCCAGCCTTACCATTCGTTAATATTTCCAAATTACTTTAATGTGCTTTTTCCTCCTCTTTTTGTTTTACATTAAGGTGGGTGATTGAATGATTAGCAAACAAATGAATACCTCATGATTCTCAAGGTTACTTGAATTGCTTTAGGTGACTTACACCTACGAAAGGGAAGATAAATAGTGAATTGCGTCATAGCAGCACTGGAAGAGGTAAGATAAAGTTACATGAGACTGGTATCACCAAAGTAACCTATCAATTTGATGCGATGGTTGTAAAATCCTAACTTAATATAATTTGAACAGGTGGTCCATTTATTTAATTTTGACGCCACTAATGACACAATCATGCACCTTTTGAGAACAGCAGTGGGTGAGGGCAAGGCTTCACTTTGTGATATTGGTGAGTCCCTAAGGAGTGGCAGCTTACGCTTTTCGTTGCTGATAGGGCGGACTTGCTAGGGAAACAAATGCAAGCACAAATAAGATAAGAAACAATGGTGCTCCATCGTTGCGAATTTTCGCAAGAGTGTAAAATGTGTGTGCATTGTCTCCAATTTTCTCACATTCTCTTAATGAGCAAGTATTTCTTATCCATCCACCCATTCGATGTGAATTAATGCCATATCATGCGATCACGTGGCACAAGAATAATAGACAGGTTTTGGAGTGCCACAAGTACACAATTAGGGCTCATGGACTTGGTGCTGTTTTCACCCACCCACCGTCTCTCCGCACCTCCCCTGTACGACACTCCGGCTAAATTTTGACTTCTGCAATCTCAAACATCTCTGAATGCTGCACTCTTTTTTCCTTCCTTCTGACTTCTTTCCATAAAAAAACGGTCCATACAGTGAAATTTCATATGCTTTATTCCCAAGTAAACGCTGAGTGTAAATTAGATTACGTGGAAATCTGATCTTCTCCAATTTCTACACAAAAGCAACCAAGTGTGGATTCTTCAAAATGCACAATAAAATTTTTACGTTTAAATTATGGAGTAAAATTTTCTGCCAAGCATAAACTATTACATCTGCCGGAATTCTTTTGCAAGTCATTCATCCCGAATTTTTGAGCTGCGAATTTTTGCACGTTTGGACACGCTTTTCAAGCGGTAAGGTGACAGATTTTACCACCCTGGATACCCAAGGTAAAGGCATGCTCAACTTTCGCCCTCAGGACTTTGATCACTTGCAATACTCTACTTGACATCTACGCTCAACCAAATTTTTCAACTGAATAGCATGAATAACGAGGTAGAAGGCGAAAAAGTAAGGAAAATTTATGGATTTAAGAGCAATTTACATGGATTTTTTTAGGAGTACTAAAAATTTACGTAAAACTTTAGTCAAAATACCCATAAAATCGAGTCACCAGTTGACGAATTTCTCCGACACCAGGACGAATTCTATTTTTAGCAACTTGGCCCAACGTGCATTTCTATTTTTATTTTCTATATTTTGTGAAGTAGTCAAGATATCTTTTGTCTTCCTCTACATCGTTAATCGCCTTCTATTACTCCACTTTCGATGAAAATCAATTCTCTCACACAAAACTCCTGCCAAATTAGTGAATCACATTCGCACACGGGCACACACCACCGCTCTGGCAGTCGACTCAATTGCCTAGTCCCAGAGCAGGTAGGTATTCACTGTTATGCGAGAGTCTCACAAATTCTTGTACTCAGTTTTAATTAATTGCTCTAGTATTCTGAAGTGTGGTGTTGTTATAAAAAGGATAAGGTGTTTATACTCTTTAGATTTCTGCGTACAGGTAGCATTCCTATTTTTCTCCAGCCTACTAGGAAGGCTATATACTGGATTCATTAATACTCTAATTTCCGAGGCAAGTAATACGAAGTGGCACCAATTCCTTGTCTGTGAAAAAAAAACGAACGACACTACCTGTGAAAACGTGCATTTCTAGAGGATTTAAGGATCGTAAGAGGATAAACCTTACTTCCAGATGCATTAATAATGTATCTTCATTATTTATGATTGGTTGAACAAAATAAAGTGGCAAATTTTTTGAAGAGTAATAACGGTAAAGATATTATAAATCTACTTAGCAGTGTGTATCAGAAAATGAAATTTATTGTTTTAGCGTTTCCTGGTCACGGATGTAACTGGTACTGTAAATTAAGACAATTTGAAATTGACCTCAGTGTCGAAGATGTTTAGGTAAATAGAAGCTATCTGTCACATATTCTCAATGGAATAGGATTTAAACCCACCATAAGGCGTATGTAATGGTTGATTTTTCCTTTCTTAGTTGTTAAAATAAGCTTTTTGGGTTTCATAACTAAATCACCAGAAAAAGCGTCAACCACTGCAGAGCTTGCCATTAAAATCTACCTCCCCAATGCCTCTAAAACGACTCATAACTTCATCACCATTCGATTAAGGTGACATAAATAAAGCTTTTTTTATTCATTTAGACGAGAAGTCATGTCATACCATACTTAATGAAATTAGTCAACTTATGTTATGCTCAAAGTGTGCTCATAATTTTTGGATGAATAATTGGGTTACTTACCTATCAGTGCACTCAACCTTTCTATACCAAATTCCACGACTTAGTGGCAAAACTATTTCATTGCAGCAATCTCACACTAGTAGCCGACCTGATCTTGCTACAAATACTTAAAACTGCGTTTTTTAACCACGACAGTTCTAAAAACGCAAGAATTCCATTATGCCTTTATTTTCTCTCCCTTCTGTGCAACTGATAGTCCTTCCGAGATTATTAATTTATCCATAAGTGCTTGCGCGTACGTGCATGCAAAAGCCGATTAAGCGAGGCTCTCGGATGACGCAACCCCCCGTATGATGGCACCTTTCGAGCCTCCGCCACCATGACTAAAATCTAACTGCGCGGTATCTATGCAGCTGAAATACCCACGAGTGTTAGTAGGTTTGTAGGATTACTGGCATGCTGACGCAACAGACTATGAAGTTCTCTCTTTTCGACAAGACGTAGTTCCTAAACCAGATGAGTTTCCAGCATGCAAGTCCGTCAATCAACCACAGGGACCGGTGGAAAAGACGAATCTACTATTGACAACTATCTGCTCTAATAGTGCTAAAGCCTCAAAAAACTGCACTGCACAAGCACACCTTCATGTTTGGACAAATGCACGACTTAAAAAAAGCGAAGATGTTTGCGTGAGCCCTAAGGCGACTTCACATACTGCTTTTAATAAGATGATGCATCCAATTTGGTTTGCAGATGCATCTAAAAAACGAATCGGACAATATGCCAATCTAAGAGAGAAATGGCAAAAGACGGATTGATTCCTATGACCCAAAATTGCAGTATTCCAAACCGAAAAAGAATGAAATTTTTTCGAAAATGTTCGGCAAAAATCTAACTTATTAAATCTGGTCAAGTAATTTTCCGTGGAACGTTCTGAGAATAAATAAAATCTGCAGGGCTTTGGTAAAACGAAATCCAACTATTGTTATAAAGACCCCAACGGATCCTCCACGTCAAATAACTTTTGCTGACCCCTAATACAAGTGCCGCGCGCCGCTTAAAACAAAACAATTCTACAATATATGGGAAAAACTCATTTGACGCGTTTCCTTTGTTATATGAAATGGGTGAGTATCGAGACGTAGTAATTTGGTGGTAATAGTTTAATACTTCCTGTGTGTACAATTACCTTGTTGTTGTAAAACAAATCAAGATCTGAACAACAATATTGGCGTTGTCTAATATTTATGGGCAAGAAAGGTTTTGCGATTGATTTTTATTATAAGATGAGGTCGATTAAACCCCTCAAGTGAAATTTATTTAAGCTCATCCACAATAAAAACAAGGGGCATAACATCTGATTTGTTGACAGGTTAGAATTGTTTTAAATCAATGTCCATGTAATCGATTGTTGAGTTTTGGTCCCGCATTTTTTGCTTATAACTAAGTTATTTATGTTAACGTTTGATTAAGCAAGAAGGTTGGTTTTCGTGAATAACCTATTGTCAGTGCATGCAGACAAAGTGTGCTTTTAAGAACAATTTTGATGTCCTAATAGCATTATGATCAAAATTACTGTGCGTTTTTCTTTTCCCTGATTTTTATGCTGGATCGATGACCTTGACATTGACATCTATTTGCATTTCATTGGTTTGATTTTGAGGCAGTGGGATTTGGTAATCCCTATCCTGCTGCCGCCTGCGCATAGACCTCGTAGTGCAAGATAAAAATGTTGGAGAAGAAAACTATCAAAGCCGTAATTCTCATTGGGGGTCCTGCTAAAGGTACACGATTTCGACCACTTTCTTTGGAAATGCCGAAACCACTGTTCCCGATTGCCGGGTATCCCATGATTTACCACCACATTGAAGCATTTTCAAAGATACCCAACATGAAGGAGATCATTCTCATTGGGTTTTATCAGCCAAATGAAATTCTCTCCCGACTCATAAGTGATGCTGGGAGGGAGTTTGGTATGAACATACGGTAATCACTTTTTTGTAAGAGCGAACTGTATATTGTTGCTTTTAGCTACTTGCAGGAGTTCACTTCCCTCGGAACAGCAGGTGGAATATTCCAATTTCGGGATCAAATAAGTGCTAGTGGTCTGGATCTTCTCTTTGTCATGAATGCTGATGTTTGTTGTGATGCTCCACTGCAGGAAATGGTAGACTTCCACGCTAGTCTTGGTTCTGTTGATAAATTCGTGGTCCTCTCAACAGAAGTATGTTTTTTTTTCTTTGTCTCAGTTTCATCCTAATATTGGATAGTCGTTTTGGAGTTTTTTTTGCTTTCCTTTAGGCAACGCGTGAACAGTCTATGGAGTTTGGGTGCCTTGTAGAAAATCCCGAAACAAATGAGGTGGGCTGAAGTTGGTCCAATGCGGCCCACTCTTTCTGCTTTTTTACACTTTTTACTTTCGTAGATCACACATTACGTCGAGAAACCAGACACATTTGTTAGCGTCCGCATCAACTGTGGCATCTATCTATTCACTCCGAGCATCTTCAAATTTATTCGTGTAGCCTTTCTGGAGCATCAAAACCAAAAGTTGTAAGTTTATCTATTATCTACTGGTTTTCTTGTGGAATTGATCTTGATTTGGGAAAAATTTTCCCTAGCGCCAAGCCCGGAGGAACTTGCAAAGAGAGCATTCAGCTGGAGACGGAGATATTTCAACCGCTTGCGGGTAGTGGAACCCTTTACGCCTTCCACACGGAGAGATTCTGGAGTCAAATCAAGCATCCGGGGTAAGTTTTGGCCTTTTAAACAGCGTTAACGCCGAGAGCTGATAAACTTTGATCTTAGCTGCTAGATTTTCTTCTCTCCCTTTGGTGTATAATAATCATTTCAAGTTTTCTAGCCGTAGAACTGCTTCCATCGTCTTCCATGGTTTGAATGTTATCCGATATGTCCCTGTGTTTACTCCTCTTCCGGAGTGGCAATCTACGTGGGCAAATGTGTGATGGGTAGAGAGCCTCTTGTTAATTGCACATCATATCTGAGACTACCGCTTTCCGCGTTGGCATAATTTGTAATGTGGTAGAAACTTGTGATCTTCCCATCCTTTTCTGCCAGACCATTTTGAAACCATAGTAGTTATTTAAAGTTCCCATATCACCTCCAGGCCTCCCACCTTTATTGTTCACTTTATTATGGGTGATGCCGTTCCGCTGCCTGCAAATGTGCGGTCTTCAGGGTCTCTCGAATCCGCAAATACCATCCAAGGAAGTGATACCACACTTAGTTTTGAGATACTTTTGTAGCTCTGGAAAGCCTATGAAGCTAGAGTAACTACAACTTTGGGTTCTGTGATTGCCTGCCCATCTTGGTCACTGAAACCCATCAGGACCTCTATATCAGTGAATTGCTGATATTTAAAATTGAGCACTGGTAAACATCAATTGGTTGTCTTAGCTAGCTTGCGGTAGTCCACAGGGTCTCGGGTACCTCTTGATGTTACAGAAACCAGCTGAGATTTCCACAGCAACTTCACGCCTTACTTTCTGACCATTAGTTTTCTATCCAATTTTGGCAATGCTCTAAAGCCCATGCGGCTGTCTTGGTTTTCCGCGTCGCACTTCGAAATTTCGATCTTTCTGTTATTTCAAGAGCGGTGATTTACGCGAACCGGCAGATGCTGGCCCTTTATCACCGTACCCATCCCCATCGTCTGGCAGTTCACAGGGTCTCCATTAACAGCAACGGAAACACCACCTTTGACACGACAGATGTCACAACAGAGGCCTCGGGGGATGGCGAGACAACAACTACGTCAAGTGCCCGCATCATCGGCGATGTCTATTTGCATCCCACAGCACGTGTGCATCCCACTGCAGTCCTCGGTCCCAACGTGAGCGTCGGTGCGGGCGCAGTGATCGGAGCGGGCGTGCGGCTCCGCGATTCAATCGTTCTGCGTAATGCCGAGATCCATGCACACGCCTGTTGTCTCAACTGTGTGGTGGGCTGGAACGCTGTCATTGGTCAGTGGGCCCGTGTTGAGGGTACTGCAGCCTTTGGTCCAAACCCCAACACACCCTTTACAAAGCTGGAGGTGGTACCTGTATTCAATGCCAAGGGTCAACTCAATCCCTCAATCACGGTTATTGGTGAGTGAACTGAGGAGATGAAGATCTTAACGTTGTTTGTGAGGTGGGAAACTAAGATATCAAGTCTTGTTTGCTACGCAATTTCCACTTCGACGACATTTAGCTTATGCTAATCCCCATTAAGTCGGCAAGGCCTTGTTTTTCTTCAAGGATTCATCCATTTGTAGTTGGGGCCTATATTCTGGAGTAAGTAGACTGTCTCTTAAAATACGTGACCTCTCCTTAGAATACCACCTGTCAGTTATGCTTTGTTAGAGGTCAAGGCTATCTCCCACGATATTTCATTGCTACACGCATTTATATTGGGACAAAATCTGTGCACCCACCCTTTTTTTCCTCACGCAGGTTCAAATGTCGATGTACCACCCGAGGTGATTGTGCTCAACTCGATTGTGCTGCCACACAAGGAGTTGTCACGGAGTGTCAAAAATCAAATTATTCTCTGAGTGATTTTTAGTTACGCTACTGTCACTGCCGTCTCTATAAAGTCCACGCAACTGACTTGATTTATCCCTCTAAACAATCATTTTTTGTTCTATTTAGTAATGGATTTTTGATGTGTGAAAGGTGACTAAAAATGCAATGTTTCGGTGTCCTGGTTGTTGAATAACACCTGTCGTGGACTGGCTGTCTGCTGAAACCATTGGGAAATGAAGAGGTGAGACGCATGTCGAATTAATTAATTGAAGGCAGTCGGCACGATGTTGCTGTACATGCTTGAAGTTGGAGGAATCTGGGAGGAGGAAGTGGAGGGGGGGCTCCCTCTAGCCCTGGGTTTGGTGTCGATTGAAGGCTTCCTCTAAGTAAGCCGGAGAGTTGAAATCACCGGTCCTAGTGGACGACTGCTTTCTCATCTCTTGCCCTTGGAATTCGGTGCTGAAAGCTTCGAAGAAAAAGATTTAGAGAAATATTTTTATTAATTACCTTTTGTATGATTATAAGGCGATTGATCTGATTCGTCAATCAGATGTCGGTGCTGTTATTGAATTGGTCGATATTTGGTGCTGTTTAATTGGTTGGCAGGTTCACTGCTGGTTTATTGGTTAACAGGTGGTATTTGATTGGTTAATAGATCAATTCGAATTTCGGGTGACTACATGCTCGATAAGGAATGCAAAGGTTGATGGCTGTAATACCGATTCATGCGTTGTCACTCTCTCTATAAACTAATGTTACAACTCCGGAATTGCGTCTTTTTTACAGATTCTTCACCCGTAGAGCGCTTACTTCAGGTGCAAAATTAAAGCTGTGGGGTATACACACATTTACGGGACTCCCTTTCTTGCACATATTAAACGAACAGGACATTTACTGGATTCTTTAGCAATTGATCGACAAACAAAGGGTTGGTTTAAGTGAAGTTTAGAGGCATCATTCTCCATCACGTGGATGTAAGCGACCATTGTGCTCTATATGCAATCCATTCGAATGCACTTTCTTGTGTTTTCTGCACGTAATCTGTCAAGAAAATGAGGTATAATGAAAATTCAGGGGCAAGACCTCTTTGTATTACTTTCTTCAACACAAATGCAGGGCGAGTGAAGCATAAATGGGTGGAATTGGTTTGAATGAATGGTTTAGCCAATCGGTTAGCACAGATGTGGAGAGGTGGGAGAGAGGGAAGGTGGAACTGATGCATTCGACATGGGCATCGGGTGTATGGACAGTGCGAATGCGAGCTGTTTCATAAGTGAGTCTCAAATGGTCAGTTAAGTCAAGAGGGGGGAGGGGGGGAGGGGAAGCGAATGGAAAGACATGCTGATGAGCTTAGGGTGAATGGTTCAATGAAGAACATGCTGACGGACCATGGGCGTGTGATAAGACCAAGCATGGATGAAAGCTCAATAAGGACTGAATGATTGGACAGTTGGATGGATGGATTAGACATGGATGAACCAGAATTGTTAGACAAATGTAGGGACAAATCAATCCTTATTTGACAAACGTGTGCATGCATGCAAGAAACTGAGGTGCTAAGGTAAATAAACTGATGAGAGGGGGCGTGATTTGGCGATGGATAAAGAGGTAATGGCCATGGCCGGACGAGTGTGTAAAAAAATGAATGCGCTAATCGAAAGAGTTAAATATTAGTAAATAAACATGGATACGGGATAGATGAATGGATAAAAGGATGGTTACAGGATGAATGGCTGAGTGGATAGGCGAATGGATTTAGAGATTGGGTGGGTGGGTGATTATATAGATAGATTGATAAGTGGGCATGGATTCAATGGATCAGGGATGGTCAACCCCGTTGTTTGTTAGGCTATAAGCCTTTTATTATTAAATAAAGAGAATGCCAATTTGACAGTGTAATGTAATACGATAGTGGTTTATCCCTCGGTTCTGGTGAGGCGCCACTTTTGTACTTCGAATTGGCCCCCTTGTACCTCGCTGGGTGGGCTGGCCTTTTGGGCCATGCCAATAGCCCAGACACCTTCACCGTGCTGAATATATATATTCTGCCCAAGTATTGTGTCTTCTTTCGTCTTCAGGGAGCCCCGGGACGCTACAGTAAGGCTCCAAATTCTGGCAAATATAAGCCTTCTGAAATTTTCTGTTGAATACAATAAACTGAGAACAAAGCCAAGAGGAGTGAACGATGGAGGTATTGGAAGGAATATTCGGCAATTTGCCTTGCTCCATAAATGGTGGGATGCTAAAAAAATAATTTCACGAAATTAAAACTCCTTTAGTACTTTTTGGTTCATTCATCGCATAAGGGAAATTGTATAATGTCAAGTACCATTGTTAAACAAATGAGTTGCCATTGATGGATAGCTGATAGATGTCAGGAAATCTATTAGCTTTTATCCGATTTATTTCATCAAAACATCTCCAGCTTTGGATATTTCACCATTGTTTGAGTTAACTAAAAGGAGGCCTCAACATCAGGATATTTTGCTCCTGTCGTGTCTAAAAGGGGGTTTAATTTTAAATAATACTACTAATTATTCTTGGAACGAACTAGCGGATTAATGACAACCTTGATTGACGTAACACTCCCATTAGTCCTAAACCTACCTTTGAAAAGGTGTCCAGAAGGCCAAAATGCTCAGGTGACTATGTTTAAAACGGAACGAGGTCCCTTGGTCGTAGTGCATGACTGAACTTTGAAGTACCTAGGGTAAGTCTTTGAGAGGTTAACAGATCACATCACACAAACTCGCCTTTTGGCTTCTGATACTGATGCTTTTCCAATAAACCGCATAATTATAAAACACAGTGCAGCAAATGCCTAAGCATTGTTATAAATCATGCTTTGAGTGAACCACTGCTCCTAGTGATCCAGTCCCAATGCCGGATAAAGACGGTTAAATATGCTCCCTTCTAATGCGTGGACCTGTGAACGTCCTGAAGGCACTCTCAGTGTCAACATCTGCACGAAAGCACCTACTTTCATAACTGTGTGTATTTAAACGATCAAATGTGTAAAGCAAAGGGGAGTAAAAGATAGAAAAAGCAAGGACCTACATGTTTTGTTAAGGAAGACTGGTCGTACGTTTACCACTATTGTTCGAACACATGTGCGGAGATTTAGGTGCAGAATTTGTTATCTACAGTGTTCTTTGTGAGCTAGGCAACTCTAATCTTTGTAAAATGGAAGGCACTTGAATAGAGCGAATCCTTATTAAAACATAAAACATTGCATTGATCCTGAATTATTAAGAAAGAGGAGAAGAACATCGTGTTCTGCAAGGCTAAAGTGTGTCAAGAAACGCTTCTCCAATCTATATTTTGCGACGAAACTAAGTGTTCTAAAATAATGCATTGAGTTCATCCGTAAAATATTTGTCAACTTTTCGCTTACGGTGTAATGTATTGTGCCACATATAAATAATATTCTGGACTGACACATAACATATTAGGGCAAAGATTTAAAAGCCTTTTTAATTGATCACTGCTATTAGTTATTTCTAAGGCATTATCTTAAAATTTAGGTGTATTTTAGTTCTTCCAGAACCTGATGATGGGGCTTCTATTGCTATTCTATACCCCCATGTAACCATGTAAGGATAGTCAGCCTAAAAATAATACTTATTAGCGTCCGTTTTTTTGCTGCCACTTTAATATAATGACGTTTATTGTCCAAATAAAAATTCCATTATTATCTTGGTATATTGAGCCTACTGGCAGGTTTATGGAGTAGGTGGACAGCTGACTGGTAGACGCAAATGGAGGCTGGAAATTGTCTTTATATCTGAGCTAAATTCTTTGTTGATTTTATTTAGTATTTATGGACGATGTACGACCCAAAACCTGAGGCTGTAGAATCCAAAACCGTTGAAGACAATAGAGTGTATGTTTTTTGTTGCGTAGTTGAATTGTCTAGTTATGATTCTTTGTTTTGCCTATGTGCACGGTTATCTCCACGACTAGGTATTCTCCATCACCCTTTCTAGTATGGATTTCAGTTTCCCAATATAACCTTTTCTTTAACGCTGATAACTCTCAAGGAGTGGAATTCGGGTCATATTTTTGAAATCTGTTGACTCTTCGAAAACTATTGGCCAGGCGTTATAACTTTGGTGTTCTTTTTATTCGCAGCAATCCTTTTTAGTGCTTTTGTTTTTGTTAAGGGTCTATGTAATCTGTACATGATTTAAAAATGCGTTTTAGACCGATGAAAATCTCCGGATTTCCCGAGTTTGCGGAGATTTGCTGCTTCATCAACCACTTCGGTGAAAAACTCGGTGTAATGCTCACCTTTCCGCGAATCGCTCGTCTTTTGTCGTGCGAAACCGATGGTACTCTCCCATTTTGAGCATAATCCTTCCTGTGAATTGTTAAATTCCTCACGTTGTTTAACTCCTTAAGCCGATCTGCAATCACTGACGACGCTGGTGGTGAAACTGCTCAACAAGATGCGTCTCCGCACTCAGCTGAACCGCTGGCAGCCAGCACTGGGCCGATTTCTACAGCGACATGCATACAATTGTGACGAGCTTAGATCTATCGGCAACGGACTCAATAACGGCAGTCCACCGACTCTCTTCTTCTCCCTCGCTCCGCAGCGCCGCTTGCGGGTCCTCCTCTTCTGTCTAGAGACGCAATTCCATCTTAATGTGCCTTTTAAGGAGAAGGTGAAGACTATAGACTCGCAAACCCTGCGAACTCCACCTCTAGGAGTAGACATCTTTGGTAACTCCTATTGGCTCCTCGTGGACACTGAATGCAATTTCCTTCTCTATCGTTCCTCTGCAGAGGACATGACCCTGGAGGTTAGTTACTTTTTGTTTAGGCCGATATGTAGCGCACGCGTTATTTGCTATCTTGTCAATACGGGCGTATTTCTAGAGCATATTTGAAGGCCCTTACTTGGCTCTTTCACCTTTATGTGAGCTTTGTTTTTGATATTTTTGGGCGTTTTAGGGAGGTCACATATATTTCCATTCCTTTGAAAAGTATGCGATTCCATATTGATTGTAGTTAGGGAATGTAGCGTTTTTTTATACTGACCCACCAAATTGAAGGCTTCGTTTCTAACTTTATTGAATCGTGTATCATTATGACGTTGCGCATTAATGCAAGGTGACAAAACAATCGCAGTCAAAAGTAATACATGACACCCAAATCTACTACATCCGTGTATTTGGCTTAGTTGTACTTTCGGTTGAAATTTTTTTATCATCAACCGTCCATCTTTCAACATTTTTCCACCCATTGAGCCCTCTCTTTTTGTCCGAGGCACCTGAAACTGGTGAATGTTTTAGATGCGTTTATGTAACATAGGTGAAAACGAGACCATACTCTCCGTTGCGACCCTCGTAGGACCTTGATGAAACATGAGGGAAATTTGCTTTGCATGTGTATTTGAATGATGTAGAAAAATCAACATACTTTGGAATTGAGAATTAACTTGCTATACTCTCGGCTCTTCCTTATTTCTCTCATTAAAATCGTGCATTTTTCCTCCGGACCTCTAATCACAGCTACTCAGTGAATCATTCTCTACGCTGGAGACTGTAATTGAAGATCTTAAAGACGAGAAATACGAAAAGACTCCCATCTCGGAGCTATATTCGGTCTTTCGTATAGCTGCTAAACAGGAGCCTGAGGGGCTAAGAAACTTTCCATCGCCTCCAACTCTCCCGGATATTGTGGCCCCGAGAGAGGTAAAGCTTGACGAATCGGACGTTTATGTGAAGCCGGAGACAGCGGAACTTCCAGACGGTAAACCTGAGGAGACAGAAGAGGAGGAGAAGAAAGCGAAGGTAGAGGACGTGATTACCAAGAAGTGGTACGTGGTTTACTCTTCTCAATGTGTGATAAAGACTGCCGTTATCCTTACCTTCTACTTAAATCATGCGCTCTGTTTTATTTCAGCGTGGAGACACCTACTGAGCCGGCAGATGAAAAGCCAATTTCTGGACTGATTGCCTGGTGAGTTATTCCATTTTTACATTGCTAAACTGAAGACGGCTTTTTTTACCAGTTGTCCCTTGTTTCGTTTTTAGCGAAGATGCCGTTCCTCAAGCCGATTTTGAGCAGCAAGAAACTGAACAGCAGAGCAGGTTGAAGCGTCATTCGTTTTCACACCTTTGTTTTACCTTTTCTGTGATTAAGCTTGTTATTTTTCATTTAAATTTCAAGTGTCAAAGAAGAAGGATCACAGGAGGCATTAGGTCTTCGTCGAAGTGGTCGAAAGCGCAAGCAGGTGGAGTTCCTCGCGATGGAGTCCTTCAACAAAGGCAAAAAATCGCGAGGTAAGAAGTCCATCTCCATTTCAACATCAAAGAAATCCAGACGGGCAGAAGGGAAGTTAAAAGAGGATAAATCTCGAAAGGAAAAAACATCCAAAAAGCGGAAAAGACGGCGTCGAGGCAAAAATCCCCGAAATGGTCAAAACGGCAGCAGCGGATGTTTGTGGACCCGTTCCCCAGAAGACTCGGAAACAGACAATGAAGAGGATGAGGAAGAAGATTTGTGGAACGACGTTGGCTCGAATGGTCCTGATAACAGCGGATCTTCTCTTCAAGATGGAGAAAAACAATCGCCTCGTGATTGGTTGGAAGATCTTGAAAGTGATTTCGATTTGGAGGCTGAGGATGGAGGCGACTCCGGAGTTGTAGCTGGGCGGAATCTCCAGCGTCAAAAGTCGCAGGTTCTGGACGAGGCGCCGTGTCAGATTTGCACTGAATCGAATCATCCAGAATGGCTCCTCCTCTGCGATTCCTGTGATCTCGGATTTCATGCCCAATGTCTTCGTCCGGCTCTTCATCTTATCCCTGAGGGCGACTGGTTCTGTCCACGTTGTCTACACACTCGTTTAGTGACTGCTCTCGTCGAGCAGTTGTCGACTCTCCAAGCACGCAGTAAGAAGCTGGACAGCGCTGCAAGAATGCAGGAGCGTTTGAATTTCGTCAACATAAGTGTCACGAACATCCTACGGGATGAGCGAACGCGTCGCCCAGTTGTAGACAGTGACTCCTCGTCTGTCGAAAGCGAGGAAAGTTCTCATCAAACTAGACGCAAACGCTCACGTTACTACGAAAGTAGCGGCTCTACTTCGGATGATGCCTCATCCTCTGATGAGAATGGTGACGATGATGAAGAAGAAGAAGACGATGATGATGACGACGAAGATAAGGAAGAAGAGGAAGATGAACTACCTGCTCGTATAACTCGTCATCGGAATGTTCACTACAACGTGAATGCCGCATTTCAGCAGTTGGACGAAGTGCTAGTGGAGGATGAGAAGTATGCACAGGAGCGTTTGGAACGCAGCAAAGCGAAGAATCAGCACAGTGATCACGAGGAGGAAGGTAAGGATGAAAGTGCGGCGTGTGGAGGACCTCCACTGCCTGGTTCTGTGGTACCGAAGACTGCAAAGAGGAAGCGGCTCTCCTCCTCTTCGGCATCCTCGGACTCCAAGGGTAGAGAACGCGGCAAGCGTCGGAGGCGTGTCTCACCTGGAAGCGAGGAATTCCGACCTTCCGATGAAAGTGAAAATGACGAAGATGAAGATGAGGAATATGAGGAGGAGGAGGTGGAGCCAAACTCCTCGACGGTGGAGTCAGTTTCTTCAGATCAGAGTTGGAACGTTAATCGTAGACGACGAGGCCGACGTCATGGAAGACTTACTCGGAGGTCCGGACATCGTCGTGGTGGAAGGCCCAGTAAGGGAAGACGTGGACGTCGAATTCCACATTTCGAAGGTCCGTCCAGTGATGAAGATGGTGAAGAAAGTGTTCCTCTCAGGCAAGCTGATCTCTTTTTATTCGTGAGTTGGATGCTTGCTTGACGTTCTTCTCCACTTGCGTTTATAGACGCAGTTCAAGGGTTCGCGTTAACTACAGGGAAATCGAAAGCTCTGAAGAAGAGGAAGAGGAAGGAGCAGGTGGGAAGGAGGCCGCTGTTACGAAGAATTCTTCAGGAAGACGAGCTAACACCGCTTCTTCTGGAAGTGAATATGCTCCAAGTGAGGAGGCAGAAGGTGTTGAGGAGGACGAGGAGGGCGAGGAGGAAAGGGACATCGAAGGCGTAGAAGCCTCTTCATTAGCTGTGAAAATTCCACCAATCATGTCCACACAGGAGGAGGACGAAATTCTACAAATTTCCAGTCCCGTTGCTACCTCTCGCGAATTTGGTAATAATAATGAGCCACAAATCGAAGAGGATTCCATGGATATGGTGAAGGATGATCCCATCTTTCAAAATTTTGTAATTGATGAACTCGTTTTGCCGATTCAGCAGGAGACGGAGAATGCCTCCGACATGCAACGGCATAGTCCCACACTTTGAGCATTCGCATCAGATTGTGTAGACGGGCATGTAAATACTCACAATCCGTGTATATTCGTTATTCTCGTTTCTACTTAAGAAAACAAATGAAACAACTTTACCATTTTTTTATCAGCACTGCATATATTCCCTCCTAATAGTGTCCTACTTAAGGCTTTTCAGTAGCATGTCCAATTTGAGCTTTGAGAAGTACAACTGATTGAAATACAGGATTTTTTGAAGCACTTACGCTGTTAGTGGTGGACTTTCTCTTCGTTTTCAAGATTCTGGGTCATTTATTTAAGTTGACTTTAAAAATTGGGAGAAATTAGTTGCTTTTTTTACATAATCTGGTATAGACTTCACCAAAAGTGATGGTGGGGGGAAGGAGGGGGTAGTCTTCCATCCACGTCTTTTTAACTCCCCGTTCGTGAACTGTTTACTTTTGGGGATAATGTTCCAATCCATACTCCGTCGATGTCATGCTGTTTTTGTTGGAAAATAGCCACTTTGCAAACTGGCCACCTGAAAGGTTAAAGGCTGTGAGAATGTCACCTCCTACTGCCCTTATTCAAACGGGAAGGTAGTCTGCAAATCCCGATGATTTTTCTGGGTGATGCGTGCCTCATCAGCTGCAACAGTGGAGTTCTGTAAAACATCTTATAAAAAACGGGTAAGAAACCCAGCCCAAAAAAGTCAAAAAGGGAAGTTTTTCCCTCACAAGTTAAATAAACCATTTCCTCCTGTAGATTCCCATATTTTTTGTAAAGTGTCTCGGTCCATGGATTCTAGTGGCCCTTTGAGGGGGGGAGGTGGGGAAGAAAACCTCCTCACCAACGTTCTTACGTCTTTTCATTGCTTCTGAAAATGAGTAGTGGAAAATGGCAAAGTTTTGTGTGCATATTCTGCCTGAGGCGATCTCCTGTTAAAACGTACCGACCAACTCCTTCGTTGCATAACACCTCGCATTTTTGTAACCATTAACGAATAACACAAAAAGGGTGGATTAAGTCGTATCAGTAGCATAAAGCAACGAAACAAATTCGTTGTGTTCCGATTCCTTTGAAAAAGATTGTTTTATCTCAGTGAATGTAGGACTTGGCCACGTTTGAGACGATGCAACTCTATCTCGTATGTGAGTGTATTCTAGGTCAAGAAATGATGTGTGACGTCCTGCCTTGACCTCCATCTGATTCACCAGTCGTGGCAGTTTATACGAAAGTTGTCCTTACAAATGTAAACAGTCCTGTTGACACACATTGTATAGACTTTTGGAGGTAAAACGGATCTTAGGGATATGAGATGGGTGATGAGGGAGTAACCAATACTACCCCTCATTACAAGTCAGTTAGAAAACCGTGAAGGTGGGGATGAATAAGTTGGCAGCCTTTGAAGCTCCTTGTCACCTGTTTATGAGTAGCACTTTGGCAATCATTTACTCATCTGCCACGAATTTTCCTCCCCAGGTGCAGATTGGAGTTGGGAGCCGTGGTACACCTCCCACCTATCGAAAAAAAAACTTAACAAAATTGACGAAGGAATTTTTCCAGCTTTGAAAACGAGTTAAACTCGATTTGTAAGCCACCCGATAAGCTCGAATCAACTTACGATAGTTTATAATGATCAAACGTCAGCGTGGACGCTGCAAATTGGAAGGCCAGTTCAGATACCTCATCTCCTTCCGCGATTACCTTTTGTCTACAGACTCAGACATCTATGGAATCCTTGAATAATTAAGTCAGGCATACCTCCTTGTTGGCCTAGTCCGGGAAAATCGAGATAGCTCCCAGGCCGATCCTGGACAGTGGCATGCATTGTATGACGTCGACGAACGGAACCAGGGTCACTTAGTTCTCGCTTGATACAACTACTTCAAGTTCTCTACTTCCACACCTCAAGGTCATGCAGAACTGAGAATTGATTTGCTTTCAAATTCACGCAAATATTGATCCATGTCACATCGGTTGAAGAAGTCACGTCGTCACTCCCAGGACACTTACCCGGATGTGCGAGCATCCCTCGCGAATAAGACAAGCTGGAGGGATGAAGACTTTGTAGATTTCACACACATCCAACCGGTTGATTGGCTCGTCTCTGCATCCAGTCAGACGGAGAGTGAGGAGTCCCGTCGAATTAGTCAATTCCAATTACCGCCGGAGCCTTATGACGGGACCAAATCGCGACTCTTTTCAAGCTTCCCCAGTGACGAGGATGAGCACCTAGGCTTTGCATTAATAACTTCTAGGGAATCGGAACCTGGGGACGACTACAATGAACCCAACTTTAGAACTACGAGGCGCGAAATTGGTAAGCTTCCCAAAGTGCCTTGACGATTGAAACAGCCCTTCAGTATTGTTGGAACGGTAGAGTTAAACACATTCCAAAGCCCCTAATTTATCTTCACCATCCATTATTCAGGTTGTGCGTTGTGCAAACCATTGACAGGCTAATTTGCTCTACTGTTGGTACTAAAATATTTGCTTTTCTTTGAAGTGGAATTGTCACCGATGCAAATTTTGCGACGTTGGACGACAATCGTCAACTTGAGTGGACTGAAAAGGGAGGGTGACAAGGTGACACTCAGACCAGAAGCGGCGAACGAAGTAAGTGTGTTGAATAGGTAGAAAAATGAGGGTCTATTCCTCTCTTGTGTCCTCATGACCATATCTGTAAATAATTTGCACTTCCCTTAATCCACGACAGCAGGGTTTTGCTACAGGAGGGTCACAGTGCCAACATCCCGAGGTGGAGGGAGGTATGGATTGGTGCTGTTGTTTAAACCAACCACTTTGTGCCGATAAAACCCTAAATTTCTTTAATGACTTTGGTGTTAAGGGAGGACTGCATAGTTTCTTTCTTCTCTTTATTTCTTGGACAAAGATTTGCTTAGTCCCAAAGTACTTGATTAGTTGTCAGATTTTATATGACTACAAATCCCTTAGAACTTGAAAAATAGGTTTTTTTTTGAAGCTTCCTCCGTCAGATAATTATTTCCACCATCTTCCACTCTTTCCAAAAATCTGCTGACAAATTTTATCATTTCACCGGACCGCTGCTGACTGAGCACTAGGCAGATACCCAATGAAATGGTTTATTGTCAAAGGAAAAATATTTCCCGTCATTGGATGGTAAATAATGATGTAATCCCCGAGGTTTGGCATCTCAAAATCTTTCTTTTTAAATGTTGTGATCTAAAAAAAGAAAGACTACGGCTTCACAGTGAGGCTAAATGCAACAACCAGCAGACCAATCCGCCACCCGATGGTTGCAGTTGCAAAGCACCGCCTTCGAGGCGTGAGTTATAGCCAAATAAGATAATATTCATCCTCTGGAGGCCTACAATACGCAACTCTCCACCCAGCATGGCCCACCTAAAAAGTTTTGCTGTCCTGTGAAATCCGCCCGAATAAATGTACACGGGTTGTTGGTCTCAGGATGGCTGGAATGGGATTGCACGAAGTAGCAAAATTTGGCAAACTACAAAGCAACCCACAAAGCGCAAGTCACAGGGTGACTGCGCTAACCAGGCACAAACATAGGATACGACTGTTGATTGGCTACCAAGCGAAAAGCAAAAATTTTGTGAAGGCAGACTGCTTGGCGCTGCTCTTGAACAACATTATGAAATGACTTTGGTCTTCCCAAAGCCTCATAAAATACTTAATCTCTATGAAACCATTTCGAGCGCGTTTTAATCACCTAGGTATATCTAATTAAGAAGCACGCTTTTTGGGTAGTGGTGAAGAAAACCAACCCATATGAAATTAAAAAGCTGAACCCATATAAATTTGCGTGATTACTTTTGGACGGGATCACTCTCGTCCTGTAAAGCAAGGTTCTCACCTTTTATACCTCCCAACATGGAGCTCATCCGATGATGCTAGAAGGGAAAAGTGGAAGAGAAGATTATGTTGGACTATTTAGTAATCCTATTTTACGAGATGATCGTGACAGTAAAGTTAGGGTATTTGCGTAAAAGCCGCACGTTCGATTGTGCCACTCAATTTTTTGCAGGATTTTCTCAGCATGTCGATGGTTCCGCTTTAAGGTAGTCACTTAGTCCATTTTTGCATTAAGGCAAACGGAATGATTTTACGAGGATGCCGAGTTTGAATATGCGCGAAATGGGCCCGTAAACGCGCTGAGCAATTTAAACTAAAGAAGGCAATAATTTATACCCCTTTGTAAGTGAAATAAATACAGATTTTTCCGTTTTGCGTCAGGTAAATAAATTCTGCTGGGCGAGATTAAAACACCGTCACTTCAACCGTCCAGCATATATTTTGACGAAAGAATATGAAGAAGTTGGTAAATTTTTATTGAGCAATCGAATGGTTCTTAGCGAATAACCGCTATGGGCCACTTCGGGATTGAATTCTAAGGCCAAGGAACTAAAGGATTTGCTGGGTGCGCTTCAGGACTTCTAGAAGTCAAATGTAGGCGACCCCCTAATTATCTAACAAGAGTGATTTGTAATAAATAGGGCCAATTTATAGCACACTTCTTGGTAACGATACTAATTGGCAAAACTATATTGTTGGACTGAAAGTTTATTAACTACGCCTTTAAAGTTGTCGGTATCTATTTGCGATCCTAGATCGAGGCACTACACGCGGCGGCACATTACATGGCGGAGAAATTTGGTCAGGGTTCAGGCGCCTACGAAAAGTGGCGCCAGTGGTTCCTCCCTGTTTGTCACCCCATTCGGCGTAGGCAAAACATTTTACGGCGCTTTGAGATCGAATACCGTGTCAATGTCCAGGACTACGAACCCGCAATGTAGGTTTCTGCAGTTTGTAAGCAAAAGGGGAAATCTATAAGACAAAATTGCTTGTCGAAGTCTCGTCCTGCCGTTCTACAACATTTCTTCCTTTAGTGCGGAGAGGTATCAAGACTTCAGGTTTTCATTCTGCTCCACACAAGTTAAATTTAATGGTGTAGTATCGCCACCATTAGAGATGAACCACAAACTGTCTAAAACGCCCGCATAACGGTGTGCACAATCTAAACAACTAGCACCCTCCCCCCCCCCCCCCCGAAATGAGGAAGTGTGCACAAAGACCGCCACACTGGTAATCCAGATGACTTGCTTATGCGATCTTGAGAGAGGCTCTTAGGGCTTGACGCAATCACCACACCTTTCCTCGTGTTGCTTTATCTCCAAAATCCACCCGCCTCATCACACAATGACTTTGGTTTTTTTCGCAAAATCAGACAAAAGAACATTATAATGCTGCTGGATAGAATTAACCCATGACCAGGGTCCTTTGCCCCCTTCTCACACCATCACCACGGGACATACACCCGTGATGACCTCAAAAGCTTGCCGCCGTCGTTTCATCGTAAGGAGTACCCTCTTATTTTGCAGAAAAAAAAGTACGGGCGGACGGAGCCTAATTGCTCACTTTTGGTGTAAAATCACCTTCCAACATTGTGTCAAGCCCGGAAGATTAATTTTGCTTCCTCGTTTTTTTTTTGCCTTCAATACCAGGCGACCAATGGCAAAAATGATTCGAAGGAACATTCGACAACTTCTGCACAAGGAGTATGCTCCTATCAACAATAGGATTTGGCACGAAAAATTGGGCCAACTGCTCATACAAAAGAGTAGAGTAGGTCTTCTTTCAGAAGCTTGCCTTATTGAAATCACAAATATTCCCAGCACTGTGTCTTGAGCACACCGCGGCGAGGTTCGGTGGAATGGAAGGTGTTTCATTTGTTAGGTCGGATTTGAAAAGAAACTTCTCACCTTCTCACCGTAAGTAGGTCCACGAGGTGTTGAAAGACCGCTAATGTAAGTGAGGTAATTTGTCCTTCATGTTACCGGCGTGAATGCCGGAATCGTGGAAGACCTCGACCGTATCTGACATCACCTCAGAGTAGATGGACACCAATTGTGGAGTAGGAGAGAAGGATGCGTCAGTACTTCCACGTAGTTCACATCTACCAGGCAGTCATTCGCTTCATGTGACCTACATCGTCGCCTACAAGAGAGTGAGCTTGAGATTGCCAAACTTTGACGTTGTGCAGACAGCAACAGCGATTAGGACAAGAGACGAGGAAGATTCTCATTTGCCCCAAGTGTCCCTTCACTGATTGACCCTCTAGACGGTTTATTGCTGAACCATTTGACACCGATTTACGACGCACGCAAGGACGGCTGCATGTACACCTCGTTTATACCCACGTGACAACGGAGCACGTGACGCCTCCACGTCTGCGTATTGTCTCGAATAAGACGTGCACACACTTGTAAATAGACATGGGTCTCCACCTATGCTAGGTCGATCTAACGGACCACATTAAGCGTCTGGAAGAACGTGAGAGGCAGAGACAGACGGAACTACTTCAAAAGGGTGTGATCAAACAGGAGATCTACGATCAGGTGTCCACAGCAAAAGTCACCGCGAAGCACAAAGTCCGTCGAAGAAAAGCCGGTAAAAAGGGCAGTCCAACGACAACAAATTTGTTGACACATCTTGATGCATTCAACACCGCCACAGTGGCACCTGATTTGGATAAATTGGTGAGTTAAAAACTGTCCCAACGTATGATGTCTAATTGGTCGAATTGAATTGCAGAAAGCTACAGTAGCGACTCGACAGATTGAGCTGAAGAAGAATGAATTAACCTCCGACCAGGATGTTGACACATCAGTTTCACTCCAATTGCTGCAAGAGTGGAAGTCGTCGCTGCCAAGTCGTGGATCTAAGCACAAAATCTTAATCCCTCTAGAGAACGATTGTCAACGTGACTTGGCACTACTTGAGGCGCCGATCGAGTCTACGAAAGGTGAGGTGACTTCGGATGAGCAACGCTGGGAAGATTGGGTGACAAATGAGGAAATCAGTTCGGAGGACAGTGGACGGATCCATGAAGATGGACTTATTCCTCCAGCTCCCGCTGTAAGATCGAAAATTAGACCGGTTAAATACGATGCTGAAGACGGACCGGCTGTCAATTTCTCCCCTCTTGTAGGAGATGAAAGAGCTGTATAAAAGAGCTCAGAAAATACTCAACACTCCCTGTTTCGTGAGGAAGAAACTGCCAACAAAGCCACCATCACCTGAACGCGGCCACAGATAACTCAAGTTACTTCACTCTTTCAAATTCCACATTTTTGTTAAAGAAGGAAATAAAATGCAAATTGTTGTACTAGATGCAAGCCATACAACCGCACACACACACACACACACACACACGGAGTATTGTCAAGGTAGTGGGTTCCACAATAAGCAAACCAAGAAGAAAGAAAAGGGCTTTAAAAAATAATAAAAACGATTTTAACAAACCCATCGCCAAAATAATCGTGGCAACCAACCACGGTGGTGCAGGAGGACGATAGGTGGTAAAGATGGTGTTGTTAAGGAGAGAATTAGAATGGCAGAGATTTAAGGGAATAGAAATTAGATAGAGTAGAGGGGGGATGAAAAAAAAGGGCTACCCAGACTTGGGTTTACCGCGTTGGTTACGCGGTCTCATTGGAGCTGAATGATCAACTAGCGCCTTTTTTGGAGCTGTTGTCACGTTTGTGACATCTGCGAGATCCCCCGCTGGCACAGTGACTTGTACATTCTTCTGCGAATCAACGTCCCCAGCAGTCGGGGCAGGCTTTTTGGAATCCCAGTGCTTCACAGGCCACTTGGTGGTGGCAGGAGAATCAGTGGCATTGGTTGAAGCAGTTTTTGCAGTATCGGACTCATGCTTTGAAGGCTGCGGTGTATCACCAGATTCGCTTACCGCAAGTTTGGTTGGTTTTTTGCCCTTCTTTGACAATCGTTTTTTTTGAAGTCCCCTTTTCACTTGCGCAGAATCCCCACCTTTAATTGACACTTCACCCTGATACAAAGGCTTTACACCCACTGATTTAATCTTATTCTCATCCTCATCCTCGGTCGCCTCCTTTTTAGCTCCCCGAGCTTTGATGGGGCAATCTGTGGAAGCAAGAGACTCCGAGACCTGAGATGTTAACGCAGTGACCGCCGCCGGTTCAGACTCAAAGTCGTCAGGATTGACGGATTCAGGCTCAGAGGAGCCTCGACTATGCTTAATTGCGGGTTCAGAAATTGACACATCCGCGGATGTTGAAGGCAGGCGCTTGCGGTAGCCGAAGAAGCCATCTGGAGCCTCAAACTAAAGAAAAAAAATATTACACATTAAATCGTCATATATAATTAAGGTGAGGACAAGAACGATGTAGCAACTAAGTTACGACTCACGTTAATGCGGAAATCCTCAATTCGTCGATACTTCTTGAGAAGCTCAGCAATGCGAGGGTCCAGTTCGGGCTTTTGTCTACCGTAATGCAGAAAAGCCCAGAACTTCTCTAGACCGTACAAATGGCCAGCATCATAGTCCCTAAGCGTTTCCTCCTATAGCACAAAATCGGCTCCAGTTGTATGAGACATAGTAGAGTTAAAAAACAGTAGTATTTAAAAAAGCACCTGAAAGTCTTTGAAAAGGGTAGGTAGGAATCTACGTTCCAGACCGTAGGAGTAGAATCGGAAGAGACATTCAATGCCATAGCGATAGCCGACCTCAGCATCTGACCTAGCCAGCTGTCTGAACTCGCGATACATCTTGCTGAAGAAGTTGTCTCGCAAGAAGAAGGACCAAAAGCGATAAAGGGTGTTCATCTCCTGTGATTTGCCCGCACCACAACGCTCCCTGTCGGCCAAACAAGCAGCACGGTAACGCATGTAGTCCTTTGAGGTGTAGCCACCCGCCTTCAAAACCGATTGAGTGGTCATGTTGTTGCGGAAGTTGGGTGCGAAATTGTTTACCGAATGAGCTGTGGAGGCACAGAAGGAGGTGGCATGCTTTCGTCGGCCTCGGATTCTTAAAGAACTTGCCCTTGTTGCTTCCTGATCCTCTAACTGATTACCAGTGGTGTTATGCGAGCGCACTTCTGCCCCACTTGAGGGATAACGTGACTGGCTGCTAATTATCACCGTTGTTCCAGAGCAGCAAAAATCACTGTAATTGAAAGGTAAATAAGAGATAAAAGTGATATCCTCCTCCTTCTCTTCACTTGCACAAAGGGAGTTGTCAACTCACCGGCCCATCGACACAACAGTCTTCTCTTTGTCCTCCTCAACGGCTATGTCTGGTACAAAATTAAAAACACTTTTATCACCCTCACAGAAGGAAACACTAGATACACGTGGTCCTCTGCTGGAGGAGTGACGAGGCCCCTTTCCACTATGTCCGCTAGGTTTGTCGATATCAAAGGCAAAACCGACATCCAATTCGTCACGTCGACGTCTGCCCCCAGCACCGATTTTGACAGGGTAGAAGCCGACCACACGACGCGGAGTTCTAGGAGTTGGTAGATGTGATATTTTTTTCGGTGATTGGCCAATCTGTTCTTCCGCCTTCGAAGCGGCCATTGAGACTTCATTGATAAGAGCATCGACAGCAGCTTTTGCAAGGTGGAAAGATGCAGACTGTTGATCTTCAGCAGTAGCAGAGTTATCCTTGTTGCCCACTTGGAAAACGGGGTTCCACTGAGCCAATTGGACGTTGGCAGGGTAATAAATAATTGGTTGAGCAACGAATGGAGGAGGTTCAACTATGCTTGAAGGATAAAAGAATGGGTATTCCTTTATTTCAGTGGGTTTCTTCTCGTCAATGGATTCTCCGGGATTTTCAGCTGGCAACTGTTCGCTTTTTGCGGGGTGAATCGCAGCGGAAGGTGGCACTTTATCTTCAGCGGCAAGTTTTAGAGTAGCAAAATCTTCGTCCGATAAAAGTTGAACCTTGAGATGATATGTAGGAAATGAGGATATGTTGAGAAACCTACCTTGCTGGGCTGGCTGATAATGTGATGATCGTCTAGACTACCAAGGTCGGAGAAGGAGCTATTTCTGGAACTGAGATAGTCGTCAAAGTCGTAGTCAAAATCAAATCCCAGGCGAGTGTATGATGAGCGACGTTGACGTCGCACACTACTCTGATAAACCTCCAAACCATGCTTAATCTCCTGCAAATGCTCTGCGTGAGTTTTGGCCCTAAAATGAGTAGATTTAAGCGAAAGTGAGACCGGTGAAATGAACAAACCTTGACTGATAATCGGGATTGGGGTGTCTATCACCGCTTGGATGCTTGCTATAAATTCGCTGCGACACACCGCCACCCTCCGATTTCTGCAATTTCTGAGGGGTAACGTGGTGACTGTGAGAAAAGCCCTTCGAACGAAGTTCAGAAACAGGAGCAATAGCAGAAGTAGCTGTACCAGAAGCAGTGCTTGACTGTTGTGAAGCCTCTTCTGGCGCCTTAGATGTAAGAACAGTAGTCGAGGGATCCTCTCTTTCAATTGCTCGCTCTGGTAAAATGACGACAAGGTACTTCAAAAGATCTTCTTCATCTATATCCACAGAATCAGAGCTGGACGAAACTGCGCGCGATCGGGACTGAGCCTACAAAAGAAGATGGGGCGTAAGCGCAGTTTTCTTCAAACTTGTGGAAAATGGGATTAACAACGCAACAAAGGTGTTACAGGGCGTGAAATTCTTTGAGCTTCAGCATCGCTTTCATAATGAGAACGATTGCCAGCCCGCTTGGATCGACGGTCAACTGTTTGCCAGCGTCCTTCTTGTGGTTTTTGCTGCTGCTGCTGTTGTTGGGTATTCTGTTGTTCAAGAAAGCAGGGTTCTTCTTGAGCTGATGTTAAAATCACTTCCGGAACCGGCGGTTGGGGAGACTGCTGCAGCGTAATTACCGGCATTGGGTTAGGTTGATCAGGAAATTGTAGCAATGGGTGTGGTGCGGCGGGCTCAGGCAATTCTAGAAGGCAAATCAGTAAGGAAAATAATAAAAGTAGACAAACTCATTGTGGCAGATATAAGAGAGGGAAATGAGTTAGGATTAATCCGGCGTATTTTACTCATAGTTTCATCGAATTCGACAACCGTGCTTGCAGCACAAGCCTAAAAAGGATTTCAGGAGTTGAGAATGATAACGCAGCTTACTTTAAGAACATCTTCACGTTTTGCTTTGTGCTGGGCCATGCGAGGAAAACCTAGGATTACATCAAGCGGGATAAAGCGATCGTCTTCCATGAGACCCTGCAGATAGGCGTCTTTACCAAAGTTTGCGTCCCCAAAATAATATTCCACTTGTAATCTGATTCGATTAAGACGAGTAGATGTGCAAAATGCACACTCTGGATGGTGACAACAACAAGTAACAGGGGTACGAGTGAGGCCCCTGTAGTAATTAACAATACTAGGATCTATACAGCAATAAATATACCAAACATTTACCAAATCCGAGTATGGGTGCATGATGGCAAACTTCATAACCCACGAAATTTGGCCCAATGAGAAGGCAAGAACGGTTACGATCACCCACTGTTGCATTCGAAATAACAGACGAACGATTATTATCGTTACTGTTACGACGAGACGTACGAGGCCCACTTTGGGCACCATCGCTAACACCAATTGACTGGCTATCCTCCTTGAATGCTGCTTTTTCTAGCCCAACATCATCTTCGAATCTTTTCCAATTCTTTTATGTCGCCGTTTAACTGGCGCTGCTTCCTGCACAGTCTTCGCACTGACTTTGCCCAGTTCTGGCCACTCCTCCTCTACAGGTGGATTCACAATATCAACCATAACTCTAATGAAACAATATTAACCACAATGCCTGATGTATTTACAAAAACGAACGGACTGCACAATTGAAGCAGCACACGTGCCCCAATATTAAACATACAATGATCGAATTAGCTCATCTAAACGAACGCTCCTTCAAATAAAGTACACACAAATTTGCGTCTCAGGTAAATATGCCTGTTTGCACAGCAAAGTTAGCGAAACAATTTGCTCTTTATTTGTATTAGACATGGGTTTGTGATTAGTTGACGATTCAGTATATATACTATTGGTATTAGGGGAATTCGCGTTTACTTTAAAACCTCTTACTTCTAATCCATATAAACTGTCTACTTCTGGCAAAATGCTGTTTTATCAGACAGGGCATTGCTGGAACTGCAGCCCAACATTAGCTTACCCATCCCCACAAAGTGCCCTTCTCTCTGACAAATTCTGCCACCATCTCTTTCTCGTCGTCCTCAATCCCCCTGCAATAAGTTGGCTGACTGGATAGAGGACGCAGTGCTCTCCAGGAGATTGACCACAACTACTACGAAGTGGGACTCGCACCCACTGAACCCCTCACAGCTGGGAAGGTGTATTTAGCCGCACACGCATTGCGTCACCGACTCCATTGCGATTATTCAGAGCAACACCCACCCACAAACACCCATTTCTCACGCAGCCCTCACATGCACAGCACCACATCTACGGTTCGTCGACTACGTGCCAACACAAGAACACAAAGCACTGGAGGGAACCAACACACGACCCACACTCCCTCGCAAGAAATCACTCCCACCCACCCGGAAGACTAACTCAAAATCAAAATCACCAACGTTTATTTGTTTAAAAATAGTATTCTATACAAGTACAAGACAACACTCTACTTTTTCAACTCATTCAAAGCAATCTTTAAATCATCTTCTATCAGGAAATCCCTCTTTGCCAACTGAGCCTTCAGTTTTGCCATTTCCAGCAGGTTTTCCAAGTCTGCACCACTGCAAACAAGGCAACAGAAGTGGTCCGACATCCATCGTGGATGCACGCATACACACTCACCCACCTCACGCAATCACTCACCTCATTCCATCAGTGCGAGAATCGGCCGCAACACGTTGCAGCACCTCTGTTCCACCTTCAATTCTTGGAGCAGTAGCCCCACGAGTGCACGCGGAGAGGACGTCAGCTCGCTCGCATTGAGACACCGGAGGCGCAACGCTCAAATGCAGACCCAGGCGTCCTGGTCTTAAAACTGCTTCGTCAATCATATCCTTCCTATTCGTCGCGCCCACTACAAACACCCTCGCCTGTCGGTGCTTGTCAATTCCATCCAACTCCACCAATAACTGGTTCACCACACTCACTCGACTGCCTGCATTTCCAAAATAGGCCAATTAAACTCTCCTATCCACCCACCTACAGTGCTGTCCATCCAAATGGCCACGTACCAGAGGTCTCATCTACATCTCGTCGTGGACAAATGGCGTCGATTTCGTCGAAAAAGATGAGGCAAGGTTGACACGCGCGTCCTCGCTCGAATATTTCCCTGATTCGGCGCTCGCTTTCACCTTGGAACTTGTTCAGAATCTCTGGACCCTTCACAGAGAGAAAGTTGAGTCCAGCGGTGTTGGAGAGGGCCTTGGCAATCAGTGTCTTGCCACACCCTGGAGGTCCTTCCAACAAAACACCTCCAGATCGCCTTCGCAGAGCTTGCGCTCTTTCCCAATCGTCTATGAGAAGCTAGGAGACATTTACGAAGAGTAATAATGAACTAGTTAAGGCACACCGACTTTGAGGGCTCCAGTCCTCCGTCTATGTTTCTAGACAGTGTCCAATAAAGGAGAAAGTTCGGATTTGAAAGAGTCAGAACTCTGGAGACTGATTCAATACCACCTTCCTCTGTGTCAGATATAATTCAGAGAGACCGCTAAGCAACGCCGAAATGCCAACAAGGCATGAGAGAAGACTGGTCACAAAAGCCAACTCCATGAAACAACCTCTTTCGTCTTCAGACAAGGAAAAGCGATTCTCCTACGTAGTGGGTTCAAAACGTCCATTGGTTAGGAGAGATACAATGCAAATGGACCCAACAAGGCCGTTTGCACAGAGGAAGTGACAAGCAAACACGCTAGCAACTACTGTTAAACGGAACTCCCTCTTCGGTACAAAATCATCGCGGAATCCACATTCCTCCAGCATATCCGACTACTTTGTGGAGACCGAAGCAGAAGGAGCACCAAGAATGGGAGTTAAAGGAAGAAAGGAAGGAAGGAATGAAGGAAGGGGGATGGTGAGGAGACCCCTCAGTCTCCCCGCCAGTTGTTAATAAACCTTACTCTATATTCAACTAGAACAACGTACAGTCAGTAGGGAGCGATGGTAAGGAAGAATAATGGCATTACTTGAACCGAACGTACCATAAATTGATTGTGCAGATGCATCTTAGTCTCCTCAAGGCCACCAACATCATTCCAAGTCACATCAGGAACTGTTACGAATTCTGCAGTATTTTTAACCGCCGGTGTGACTTGAGTCAAGGCCACATCCAACACATCTCGTGTCACTCGACCCAACGACTTGCACTACAAATAAAAGTTAGAAACGAACGAAGGTCACGCTCATGAACTCACCCAGTCACTTTACTGAAAGGCAATTAGCCACGCACCGAACACACTTCCTCCATCGAGCAACACCGCCTTAGACGCTTTCACTCATGCTAAATCGGCAGCAGACCTTACAGAACGATCGTTTTGCCTCCAAGTTCGCTGAATTCAGTGCCCTCGTTGGCGCGTTTAGAGCCTACGTCTCGCCTATCATCGCGATTACAGGGATCCTCGGAAATGGCCTCATCATATACCTTTTTTGGCGCGAAAAACCACGCACCCGATTCTCCGTATTCGCTATCAGTTTGGCCTTAGCTCACACCATCTCCCTTGTCATTAATACCATCATGGATGACTTCCTCGGCAGAGGTTTGCACTACGCAACTGGCGGTGCATTTTCTGTCAAATTGGATGCCACCTCAGAGGCAAGTTGCAAATTGCTGGAGTACTTGCCCAACACCATGTACTTCACCGCCTCTTACCTCGTTGCGGTCTTCTCCATCGACCGCGTACTTACTACCTACCACCCAATTCGATTTCACGCTTGCCGCTATCGCAAACAAGCCATTCTGGCCTGTCTCATTGTCGCAATTCTCGGCGCCAGTGGCAATATCCCCACCCTCTTCGTGCAAACTTTAAGGCTGGAGACGGAAGGCAACATCGCCTGTCGCATGGACCGAAGCAGAGCTCTGCTAGCCGACTTCGCCATCGTTTTCACTACCATTGTGACTTTCTTCCTACCCGTGATAATAGTCCTCGTGCTCAATCTCATAATCATACAACAACTCTGGAGGGCCCATCGGTGGCGTACAACGATGACAGGTGGCGCAAGAGGTGCTCAGGGGATGGGACGCATCACCGGCCACTTGGCAATGACCACGTGCTTCCTCCTTCTCTACCTTCCCCTCGGCATCGTCGTGCTCATGCGCCTTCATGTCACCGTCTGTCTGGGTGAGGAAAACACACCACGAGCCATCCGTATCATCAATATGAGCAAATTCCTCTCCTCTCTGAAGGACGTCGCCTACGCAGTCAATTGCCTCATCTACGCCATCTTCCTGCCAAAATTTCGGGCTCGTCTGACCAGTCTTTGCGGCTATCACCGACCACACAACTAATGTTATTAGGAAAAATGACTTACCAAAGTAAAAGGACTTCTAACCTCAACCAATGTTGATGCTTCTTCCTCTGACCTGGACATTAATTCCATTCGAAGAGCAAGAACTAGCCGAATTAAGTCACCCGCTTCGTAGCCTGGTGTGCGATGAGCGATTTCTCCTAGAGTTAGATCCTCCGCCAATACGAGCTGTGATCCCTCCTTCATGGAAGGCCTATCCCCCTCTTCTAGGCTTGAAACCTCGTCCACAAGAAATTGGGAAAGCAGACTACAGGAGTACATGCCAGACATAGTTAATGCGATTAAATGTAGTAGAGCAATGCAGAAAACGAAGGGTCTAACCTTAACCGACACGATTCTTCCATCATGCCAAAAGTGAACCTGTGCGTAAATAAGTCTGTAACGTCTTGAGGAAGACTCGCTATCAGTCTACGAGTCTCACCAACAACGACTATGCCAGTGCCAACGCATTCTACAACAATGATAAACATCCAATACCTCACCTATTAAGAGTTCGTTCTTCAACAAACAGACGACACGAAAAGTCCCAACGGGAACGTTCTGCTTTTCCATACTATCAATGGCATCAATGTGGAGAATGCAGGGCGCATTGATCTGGAAGGCAGTAGAACACGTTACAAAGACGCAAACCTTGGCCTGATTGAAAATTTCGCGCCAAGTACGAATAGTTGGAGTAACAAGACCTACAGTAACGGAGAGATAATTCACTTGGAGGGTCTACAAAATGTGGGACGACCAACTTAAAGTACCCCTGCAATGGCCTTGATAAGTGTGGTTTTGCCACAAAAGGGTGGACCATTAATCAACACTGTGGGCCAAACGTCCGGTAGATTCGACGGCTTTAAGTGACACTTGAAAGCAAGTTGCACTTGTTTCTGGTTAAAAGACAATAGAAGAACAAAGCATGATACCAACCAACAAAGCTGGAGGCACCGTGTTGACAATGTCATCGATTTTCAACGTCGGAATGCAGCAAGAGATGTCAATTTCTACAAAGGACAACTAGAACAAAGCCTTCTACAAACTCAGCACAGATGACAGTCTCAGTTTCTTTGGAACAGGAGCGCTCGGTTCCGTATCCATGGCATCACTCCCACCAGGAGGACGTTTTTGGTCGGTTGACACCTCAGGAACCTCTTCCACCATCATTTCTCTAGCACTTACAAGCCTTAAAGCTACTCGTAACAAGAGCAATAAATGTCAACAAACCTTTTAGAGCATCTTTGCGCCAATTTCTAACATTATCTTTGGTACACGTCGTTTTCCTGTCAGTAATTACGAAATTTATGAATTCTTGCAAAGAAGAAGGGTCCTCCGCAACGGCTATGAACTTATCTGAGATAACAACATATGCTTTATCTTACGGCCTCCGCCAAGGGAATTAGGAATTTGCGTTGCACTTGGGGAGCGATATAACCCTGAGAATCATTCATCATCATCGCCGGCGTGATGCTACAGATTAAAGTCTCCCATAACCGATGTCACCCAATCACGTGCGAGGTGGGACTAAGGTTAAGATCGTCATCATCATCACAAAAGCGCTTGTTTTGCGATATTGGCTAGGGTTTTGTCCATTTACATTGCTCTAAAATTAGGCATTTGCAAAGTAGCTAAGAGAGTGCCATGCAAAATAGGCATGGAACCACTAGCAACTGAAGCACGTATGGGATCAATGAAAGTCAAATGCCACTTTACTGATTCTATTTTTACTTTGTTATATAATGATAAATGCTCTTCAGCTAGTTGACTGGACAGACATGAGTGCTGTTCTACATGTCTTGTTGCAGCACTCTGAGCCTTCCTTGAAGACGAGGGTAAACGTAACGCCGTGGTATGGACCCGTGGTCAGCCCACCCGGAGAAGGTACAATGGCCAAGGCACGAAGTAGTCTTTTACCAAAATCGGGAGTTGGACGACCAACTTATTACATCTTTGTTGGTTTACTACTTCCGGTTCCACAACCTTGCATCCCAACAGTGGTAAGAATGCCTAAATTCTTGAGAAAGAAGCCAGAGTTTGCTTCCTTTCTGAGTCTGGTACCATCAGCTCAGTTTGGATACTCGCTCGATCTACCCTTTCGTGGCCTAAAGTTGTGTTTAAATGATCGTGTTTTACAGACCAGAATTGCCGTGTTTGCATCTGACCTTACAGTGCCGTTGATACCACGGGCACCAAGGTTTGATGTCTTATGCTGTTTTTCTAAATGGAACACTCACCCTGCAATGTACTATCGAAGCTAAATTCCTAAAATAGCATGACTTCGTGGAGATGTGTATGTGGTTGTGGTTCATCGTTGGTGGTGAATGCGAAGGATCCAGGAAAAGGTGTACTTCGTTGAGGAAAGTTAGAATGCGGAGTTGTCACGGTAGCTATTAAAAGAGGGTTGCATGAGTGCCTAAATCAACTTGTGAAGTATTTCTCTTCTCCCCTTATTTCTCACTTCCAATCTTTCATCATTTCGACAAACGAACAGATGTTAGGTTGACGAATTCCCTCCCTGAAGTCGTTGATTTGATACACCCAAACTCGATGCTAGTAATCAGTGGCAAGACATGTCGATTAGTCAACATCATTGCTTTCACTAGTGGAGAGGCATGCTACTTCCTGACCTGCACTCTGCACCTCTTCCACCCCATCCCTCCGTCATTCAGCCGTAAAACGGAGGGATATTTACCATCCTCGATGCCGTTTAGACCTTCTAGATGTGTGCTCTTTTCTGGTTATCAAATAGACGATTGTGCTTTGCGGCGGGGGTGGAATCACCATCTTCGAGCAGCCCAATTCCAAGAGCGATGACCTACTTTGCAAAGGAAAGAGTAGTCTTCACGGAAGTGTCTGTGACGTCTTGGCGTTCGTTCGCGTCATCGCACCTAGTGCCAACGACAACAAGGTACCACGAATTGATGGACCAGCCGACCGAGAGAACGACACCGTCTCCGTGATTAGGGTCAAAAAGTATCAATCTTTACCAACCTGTCATTAATTTTCCACAATTTTGGTCTTTGCATAATGCGGCATCGGGCGTATCTTGTCATGGATGTCAGGCCCATGACGAAACAGGTGCTATTCTCGCAGTGAACTGAGCATTAAAGTCGTTTTGTTTGTGTCCTACTTATATGTGTTTAAGTAGACTGACAACCAAAGTACAAGGCGGAACGGTGAAGGTGGTTAGCCTTCCACAATGTTCCACTACCATTCTGACCTGCTTCCAGTGGGCAGGGAGCGACCTGGACACTTACTGTGGTCCGCAAATATCGCCTAGTGGACTACCCGCTAACCGCATCCTCAGGATCGTGAGAGCTCGCGTCAAGACTAGTCGGTTTGACTCGTAGTAAAGGAGCGACCCGCCAACACCACCAAAGCCAAGGGCTGGATGACCTCCCAGGTATCCACGACTCCACGCAGAGAGCAACCTCACAAAGGCACTTCACGTTCGACGTTGTGGCGCCACCGTCGCCCAACCGACACCTCCCAACCAATAGACTACTGCGGAGGCTCAAACTTCAACAGCCCAACCGATAGCCCGACACCTCACTGCACCGCAACGATCAGACGACACGACAGTAAGTCTTTACTTAAAATACAAATACATTACACCAAAGAAAGGGGGGAGAAGCATACAAACGTGTCTGGAAATCATCGAGTGGCAGAGCAGAAACGCATTAGTCAACCTCCTCAATAGTGGGACCACGGCCACCAGAACTCGCACCACCCATGCCACCACCACCAGGCATGCCTCCTGGCATACCTCCAGGCATGCCACCAGCACCACCTGCCTCCTGGTACATCTTCGTGATGATGGGATTGCACACACTCTCCAACTCCTTCTGTCTGTGCTCGTACTCCTCCTTATCCGCCTGTTGGTTCCCATCCAACCACTTGATCGTCTCTTCACACTTCTCCGTTATCTTCTTTCGATCCGACTCGCTTATCTTATCCTTCACCTTCTCATCTTCCACTGTCGACTTCATGGTGAAGGCATAGCTCTCCAACCCATTCTTGGCTGCCACACGATCCCTCTGCCTTTCATCCTCTTGTTTGAACTTCTCGGCATCATTCACCATCCGCTCTATCTCCTCCTTCGATAGGCGACCCTTGTCATTGGTGATGGTGATCTTATTCTGCTTCCCTGTCGACTTGTCCACTGCCGACACGTTGAGGATGCCGTTAGCATCTATATCAAACGTCACCTCAATCTGAGGCACGCCACGGGGCGCTGGTGGGATACCCGACAGCTCAAACTTGCCCAGCAAGTTATTGTCACGCGTCATCGCGCGCTCGCCCTCGTACACCTGAATCAGCACACCCGGCTGATTGTCTGAGTAGGTGGTGAAGGTCTGTGTCTGTTTCGTTGGGATTGTTGTGTTGCGTTTTATCAGCGCAGTCATCACACCACCTGCTGTCTCCAGACCCAGCGACAGTGGCGCCACATCGAGCAGAAGCAGATCCTGCACCGCTTCCGACTTGTCGCCAGTCAGAATGGCTGCCTGCACCGCCGCACCGTAAGCAACCGCCTCGTCTGGATTGATGGACTTGTTCAACTCACGCCCATTGAAGAAGTCTTGAAGCAACTTTTGGACCTTCGGTATACGCGTTGAACCGCCCACCAACACTATATCGTGAACGGCACCCTTGTCCAACTTTGCATCCCGCAGCGCCTTCTCAACTGGATCCAACGTGCTGCGGAAGAGATCCGAGCACAGCTCCTCGAAGCGAGCCCGTGTGATCGATGTGTAGAAGTCGATGCCCTCCAACAACGAGTCGATTTCTATGTTCGCCTGAGCACTCGAACTCAACGTTCTCTTCGCTCTCTCACACGCCGTTCTCAGTCGACGGATGGCTCTCTTATTCGATGTCAAATCCTTCCCCCTATGCTTTCGCTTGAACTCCTCCACAAAGTGGCTAACCAGGCGAGAATCGAAGTCCTCACCACCAAGGTGCGTGTCACCGGCAGTCGACTTCACCTCAAAGATGCCATCCTCTATGGATAGGATGGACACATCGAAGGTGCCGCCACCCAAGTCGAAAATAAGTACATTGCGCTCCTTGCCTACCTTCTTATCCAAACCGTAGGCGATGGCAGCCGCTGTCGGTTCGTTGATAATACGTAATACATTCAGACCCGATATCGCACCCGCATCCTTCGTTGCCTGGCGTTGACTATCATTGAAGTAAGCCGGCACTGTGACAACCGCATCTGATACCTTCTTGCCCAAGTACGCTTCTGCAGTTTCCTTCATCTTTGACAGTACCATGGATGAGATCTCCTCTGCGCTGAACTGCTTTGTCTCACCACGATACTCAACTTCGATCTTTGGCTTGCCTCCTGAGTTGATCACCTTGAAAGGCCAATGCTTCATATCATCTTGCACTGCCTTATCGTCAAAACGACGTCCTATCAATCGCTTGGCATCAAATACCGTGTTGCTGGGATTCATAGCCACCTGATTCTTGGCAGCATCACCAATAAGACGCTCCGTATCCGTAAAAGCGACATAACTCGGGGTGGTACGATTGCCTTGATCATTGGCAATAATCTCCACCTTGCCGTGTTGAAATACACCAACACAAGAGAAAGTCGTCCCCAAGTCGATACCAACAGCTGGACCTTTCGACATAGCTTTGTGACAGGTATTGAGGTGTACGCGACCGCCGCAAGTCTATATATCAACCCCAAAAGCGATGTTCTAGAACAATTCCAAAGTGCGCGCAACATACTAGAATGTTCCTAGCCAATCAGAAAGCGCCACACTATCATACTGCTTTCTCATTGGTTGGCAATGCCATAC
>NW_020170501.1:213001-226549 GCF_000524195.1 Echinococcus granulosus
ACTAGTGTAGGGACGCGGTGCGTGCAGCGTGTCTTGGCTACGCCTTGCTGTGGCATCAACCCTGGCCTTGGCTCTCCGCCCCAAAGCTAATTTTTCCCTCCACTACCAGTAATGTCCTGTTACCTATGCGGCAGCAACTAACTCAGTAGGTATGGCCTCCCTGATCGGTATCACCCTCCAACATGAAGCTGTCAAGGGAGGAAGCAGACTAAATTAATTGTAGACTTGAAGGTGTGAATTATGAGGTATTCCTCTAGGTCTCGTAGGCTGACTCTCCCTAGGCAAAAGTCAAGAGGTATGGTTTTCAGGAGAATGAGGAAGGGGAAAGGAGCGCAGGCGGGTAGAAGGCCACAGTTGTTGGGTGTTAGTAAGGTCTACGTCGGATAGAGGTCGCCATTGCCATCATTGATCAGTAGGTGGATTTTATGTCCACGAAATGCTGTGCATTCGGGTAAATTTAAGAAGAAGCACAAATTTTTTAACTGCCTATAAAAGTTGTGCAATGAAATGGTAAAAGCAAAAACGGGCGTGTACACGAATGTTCTAGAAACGTGAAGCACCTCTAAGGCTTAGCTCAGCAAACATTCCCCTCGTGTTTGATACGTCATCAGCTTTGCCTGGCAAATTTTGCCTTCATTGCGTCTTTGAAGAGGTGACTGTATTTCTAGATCATTCTATCGGGATATACATTCTCGTGCTTTCTACATCCTCACCATCAGGCGAACCTCGTTCTTTGTTTTCTTTCTCGTCTCTCTTCGTACTTGTAAGAGGGTGTCCTTACCATTCCGTTAACCCACCTCCTACTCGTGCTTGATACATCCTCAACACCATCAGACGAATTCCATTCCTTTTTCCCCTTGTTTCCACCTTCTAGAGACTTCGGTTCATGCGCATAAACATGTTTGACGACTCAAGCATTGCGTTGCACCGTGACGTACAGTCTCCAGTGTTGCTCCCCAAGTGTTTTTAATCAGCCACTTCGATTACCAGCTCAGAATTCCGTCTCGGAATTCACAAGTGGATGTACTTTGGAATGAAGAGCTGCCAGAGCTCCTTTGCCTTCAACCACCCTCATTCAAAGCATCTAGGCACCTGGATGTAGAATAAACTGTGTGCGGTCAGTTGTATCCATGTGAGGAGATGGCAAAGCAGGCTGAGGTCAGGCTCCTAAGGTGGACATGGTCCAGTAAATTAGCAGCTAAGTAGGCTCATCAAGGCTTCAGGGTATGTTTAAGTGTGTTCATCAGTCGACGAGTCATTGTTGTGGCAGTCAGGGGGCCTTGAATGCCTCGTAAGGATCAGATCCATCAATGAAAATTACGGACGAAATGAAGTCCGGCGTTGTAAATTAGGCGATGCTCTTCTAGGACTCGTAGGCTGACTATCCGTAGGCATAAGTCAAGATACGTGGTTTTCAGGAGGACCTGGGAGGACAGGGTAGGGGAGTGGGAGGCAACGGTTGTGGGGTGTTAGGTGTGCCTACATTAGAAAGGGGTTGGGGGTTGCGTCTAGGCGATGCTGCCCATCAGGCCAACATGGGTCATCTGATGGATTTCATGACCACGAAATGCTGGGCCTTCTGGTAATTCCAGAAGAGGCACAACTTTTTTGACTCCCTATAAAAGTTATTCAACGAAGGCAAAAACGGAGAAGAGCCTCTACAGCCTAGCTCAGCACACATTCCACTCGTGTTTGATACGTCATCGTCCTCGTCAGGCGAATTTTGCCTTTATTACGTCTTCGGGGAGTGATTGACCTTCTAGAACGTTTTATCACCATACATTCTACTCGTGATTTCTACAGCCTTATTATCAAGCTAATCTCATTCTTGACATTCCTTCTTTTGCCTCGTCGTGGGGATACTAGACCGTCTCGAATATTCCTTCAACACACCTACTCGCGCTTGATGCAACATTGTCGTCGGACGAATTTCACTCCTCGTTTTCCTTCTTCTACTTTTCTTCTTTTTCTAGACGTGCCGGCTGCATCATCATGCATATTTTTTCTCTTTGTTTTCCTTCTTTTCCCTATTCATGGGTGTGATAGGCCTTCTAGAACATTCGATTCATGCATAGTATGTGTGGGCAGCAAAGTCTAAACTGCGTCATTTTTCAAACTACGTGCATAAACATGTTTGCTGACGCCAGCCTTGTGTAGTGTCGAGAAATACAATCTACAGTAGTAAAGATTCCTTCTCCTCGAGTGTTTTTATTCACCTACCTCGACTACCAGCTCAAAACCCCGTCTTGCAACTCGGGCTTCCAACTCACTATGCTGAGAATGGCCTCACAAGTGGATAGACCTTGGAGTGAAGGATTGCCAGAGCTCCTTTGTCTTCAACCACCACCAGTCAAAGCATCCAGTCACCTGTCTGTAGAATAAACTGTGTGCGGTCAGTTGTCTCGATGTGAGGAGATGGCAAAGCAGACTTATCTGTCTACGCCTCATTGTTTGGTTGTGGGTGGGTGTCAGTAGTCCGACTACAACATAAAGTGTGTTGACTGGCAGGAAGGTTTAAATTCCTTTTTAGAAGCAGAACTATCAACCGGTTTTCAGGCCGATTTAAAGCAGAAGTCGTTGGGGTTTCTTCTTCCTTACGACATTCGTCACCGAGCAACGAACATGAAACAATACCACTTCAGAAGTCACTACAATTAAGCATACTGATGACACACACTAGAAACACGCCCCACACAGAAACCACTTGAAGCAGTGCCACCTAACCTCTTAGGCGAAATGCAAGGTACTGTGGGGTGATTCTTCAACGGTGACTCTCGTCTCACATTCTCGTATGAATTAGAGGTAGAAATATGAGATTCCACGATTTCTGCCGAAAACTATACCAACTCAGTACGTTAATGAAATCTTTGGTGCTGCAGGGGATGCCAAGTGTCTCTCTTCACTTGGTACTTAAAACCGCGGGGGAGAAAGACCAGCCTAACTACCATTCAAGCCTCTCAGAGGTGTGTAGGAGCTACGAACATAAGAAAAAGTGCCAAAGTGAGCATTAAGAAAGGAGCAAGTAGAAGGCTTTTGCATTACCGTTACGAGCTGGTGACTCTGCTGTGACCTGACTTTATCGTTAGCACAATGAAGGAAGAAACCAACCGCAATGTAGTGTATTTGCGTATGCTAAAAGCCAAAAATTTGGATAAACAATGATCAGGTTTCTGGAAATAAGCAAACTCTGGGAAGCACGAGGGAAGAGGAACTTCAGAGTGGATGGAAGAACGCCAGAGAAGGGAGCTGGTATTGAGTGCTGCATCGCCCCACCACCACATGGTTAGAGGCAATGGAAACCAACGAGCAGTGGCCTACATCTATCTCGACAGCTAGTCATTTTCAAACATGAGTTGGCCCACGCCGAAAACGATCGTTTAGGCGACTAACTTCGAGGCCTGTGAATACCATAACGAATGCAATTGAGCATATTGTGATAAACGTTAATTTTAGATGCAAGCAAGCTTAGAAGGACCAATTTTTTAGGAGTAATACAAAAGAGTATTAAGTGCTTGGAAGGCATTGGAAGAGAGTTGGGGTGGGGATGATATTTTACGTTAAACAAACCAAGGAAGCGAATGAGGAAAGAATTGGTGCCCAGTAATCACAAACCTTTAAACACTGTTAGTAATCTCCACATAACGAATGTGTTATAATGCCTAATTAAGGCATTATCATTCATGACATATCAAGTCTTGGTTTTAGGAATTGAATTTGTTATTCCCTTTTAACATCAGCCTACACCAAATTTTGTACGTTTGTATAAATCACAAAAAGCAATTTTTTTTGAATTTTTTTAAATTTGCTTAGTTAATTAAATTTTTTGAATTTATATGAGTTTGTTTGGCTGCACCAATGAGGAGCATACGACACCAACCGCCCTAACTGGGCACTCCTCGTGGGCGCTAATCGTGCGTTTGTTTTGAAGAGTCCTTGCGTAGGTGTTTACTGTTTACGCAAATGGAAGCTGGGGTGGATTCAGTAAAATGCTATGGATTTCCAGGAAAACATGGAGACTACAAGAAGAATGACTGAGAAAGTTTAATCGGGGATGCGAATGGATTCCTGGGGCACTTGAAAGTCAGTGCTGGACTGAAATATTGTACTTGGGAAGTCTTGGATCTTTCTGGTTGACGAGATTGAAGCTGTTTAGAGCAGCGTCTGGCTTACATTCCCTGCCGAAACTGGGTGCAAAAGTGGCGGACTGTCTTATTTGTGCCCTTATATTAGAAGGGTAGTCATCCAGTCTGCGGTGCTAGAGTAGCGTCTTGCCTGGAGAATCGAGGACGGAGAGGCCAACAAACCGTTACTACTTTACCCCTATTCTCTCATCTTTTATGTTCTTGTTCTTTGTATTTTTAATACATTATCTTGCATTTTTGTGCTTAGGTTGTGAAATTCAAGTGAATATACGAAGTCGTGTGGGGTTACTTTTTATATTTCATCAAATGACTGTTGAAACATAGGTTGCGTATTTATTCTAGCGATTACTTTGCAACAGGTTTTTTGGGCACCTTCCAAAACGGCATTTGGTACTACCCAAATGATGGATGTCTACACACTCACTGGGTCATTCCTGTGTATAAAATAAAATTTTTTACTTATGAGGAGATAAAAGTAGCTCAATGTAGTGGATATGACTGTGTCATTGGCGCTGCACTATGCCACGTCTGGCTCCACCAAATCAATCGAATACTCAAGGCCATTGGCTTAGGCAATGTTTGAAAAAAGGGTCAAATTGACAATTTTTTAGAAGGGCATGATATCTAGATCAGCGCGCGAATGCCCACACTTTGCGTTTACATAACTTGCAAAACATCAGTGGGAGCTGACTATTTTTGACGTGGTCCTGAAATACGTCTGGAGTCTTATCGCCTCCTTCCATGCCATGATAAAGGGCAATTGACAGGAGGATTGGCGCGCCATAAGCCCAGCCGCAAAACAACTGGGCCATGGCCTGTGGTTCTGAATAGATGATTTCATCTTTACGAGGGATTTCGTCAGCGGTCATTTTGCAACAGCATTTGAGTCCTCAAGCAGCACCATGAGGTCATATCGTGTCATGGTGAGTGAGGCGTCAGTGATGAGCGAACAAATGCTGTAATTGCAGAGCTACCACCATAATTTAAACTCATCACTACCAGATTGAAATTTCATTGCGCTCCAAAGGTGCACAACATCGCCACTTGAGAGCGAAATGGAAGGCCCAACAGCCTTGTCACTTTCTGCATTGCCTACAACAACACTTAAAGTGATCCATTCCAAGTGAGTTCTACCGAGTTGGATTGTGAAGGTGCTGTTGCAAGGCGAATGAATTTCATTGAAAATAATTTCCCTTCTTATCACTTACTGGAATGGAGCACAGACCAAATAGTATCTTGGGTGATTTGTCAACAAATGTCATGATAGTGGGAGCACGTGATTAGCTACAATGGAGCAAACGATTTCATTCAGCAGTTAATCGAGGACTTGACAACAGCACTTGAGCAACACTAAAGCTGCAGCCAATAGGCCTGTCAACTTTGCCTATAGCTTTAAAAAAAGGAAATATGGAAATCACATTTCTCATTGGGCGACTTACCTCATATTTTCTCGACCAACATTTGAATGCAGCTTAGGTGGGTGCAATGATCCACCTTAAGCCACCAAATAGGAAAATTTCAAGCCTCCATACTGAAATAGACCCCTTACAAATACCTTAAATATGGCGTTGCCAGTTTGTGGTTTTGCTATGACAGGCACAGAAAATCCTGCGTAATTTTACATTAACTTGGAAACGAGGACTTAAATTATTCCAAATCTCAGTACTCAAGGCCTGACGAAGAAGGAACTGCCTTAAAGTGTGGCTTTGTTTACTTTCCTTTAGAATGTAGCTTCTATCCATAGACCCGATCACGTCTGCTACAGACGATCACCTATCACACTTCTCACAAATGCCAGCACCATGACATGTGCTTCAAATTTTATACACCCAGTTGTCAGTGCTTCACCACGGCCAAGACATGCGACTTAAGCAATTTAATGAAACTCGTGTCTCAAGACTTAACAATAATGAGGTAGTAAGTGTACGCTAAAAGCATGTAAAAGTAGCTGCCACGAGTCAAGTTGTGGTGGGCGGATGGAACCTTCGACACGCCACCTCAACGGTGCTCTGCATTGCACAGTATCAAGAACCTTAAATGAAATGTTGATGGGGCAAGATTAATTCATGTTATTGGGTTGAGGAATGAGTCTAGGGTTGGGGTAAACCTTGCCAGTTAGTTCTGTCATCAGGTGGAAATTTTACTGTGGCTAACATCGTCCCACCCTGAATTGAACCCAATCATGTCATCAGGGCTGATGCTAAATGGCAGCTTTGCTTAACCAGTCATTAATCCCGCTGTCAATCAAACCTTATTTTGTCTGCTTTTTGTCACCATCTCTCCTACAACACAACCAAGTTGGAGTGACTACCCGAGTGGGTGTGGGTGGTGGGACAATTACTTAACCCAACAAATCACTCCATTTTACTCTCACCATAATTTTGATTAGATCAGCAAACAATATCTACAGAGTGAGTGCTCGATTAAATGCTGAGAAATTGATGGCTTTTTGTTTGTCATATTGTACCTCATAGTCAATGACTTTGTTTATTCCCTTTCATGTCCATGGATGAAAGTCGGTGAAGCCATCGATATTTGACATGGAAATCTGGCGTTCTACAAGCCGAAGGTGACATCACTTGCACAAGAAAAACACGTCGCATTCAGGGCGACACTCCGCCAACCATCCAATTTGAAAGACCAATACAAAAATACTGTTTTGCACAAGCAACCGCGTTATAATATGATAGCAAGCAACTCCAAAGCATGTCAAAATGCTCATGCCCTACACCGCAAACATGCGGTAGATTGGGAAAGCAGGATTCAATTTTTGCAAATACCTATACCTTAGTAATGGCCTTACTGTTTGCTGTCGACTCAAACTGCTCACTTTAGCATACTTCAAACGTGATCACGAGAGCCTACTGAGACCAACATTGTTTAGCCACGGCGAAAAAGCTCAGGTAAACACTAAGTGACCTCAATATTCCACTTCCCACAACACCATAATGATATCCACTGCAATTTCTACATACCGGTTGTAGGTAATTTATGCTGGTCTTCTGTGCCCACCCACCACTAGTAGGGTAAAGCAGTCTTGTTTTCCTAATGTGAATCAAGCAATGAATATAAGGTTTGTATTGCAGGTTTGAAGCAGAAAATAAATGCATGCTAGAAGAATTTCACTGGCGAAATCATGCTCAGCGACGTACTGGTCCACTTCTTTTCCAGAAGACATCGAGGCAGGCCCACCGCATCATCTCCACCAAATTCCAACTAAGAGTGTCGTCAACCATACCATGCTTGCACCAAATTCGCCAACTGGAAGAGGTTTGAAGAAGTGGGTTGTCATAAAACCCACCTAAACACCAAAACATCTCCTTCATGCGATCGAGACTGGTCACGAGACGCCTGGAGTAATACAACCAACCAGTCGTGATGAATGTTTGGTGCGGGATCATACTACTCACGAGCTCCTCCATGCCTCTGTACATTCGATAAGCATTTCCATAATCGGCATCTACTACTACACAGTCGTAGTCTGCAAGACGCCTTTCTCCCAATTGCATTGTCGACTCCGTGATATTTGTCAACTGTTGCAGAGAACTTCCACATGATTCGCTTGAAGAGTAATGCCATTCGATACGAAAGTGCTGCACGTTAATATCTACATCAAAGAAGATGCGAGTCGGAGGGCCGGAATTCACCACCTGCAAGTCGCAATAGTACCGTTCCATGCTGCCTCGCTGCCAACTTGCACCAGAATGTGATGCGAGATACAAGCATCTTACAGACCTCTGTATGTGTTTAGGGAACTCTGCATACGACAGTCGCTGGAAAATGGCATCTTGCTCACTGCGATGCACTATTGCTGCAATTGCATTGCCGCAGATTAAGTCCTCTTCAGTTAAAAGCACCTGGCAGATGTACTTGTCGAGCCACTTCCATTCCTCCATACCCCAACCTATAAAGTAGCAGTATGGCCAAGTGTTGAGTATCCACTTCCACTTTGGGATTGCGTGGCATAACTGTATTAAATCATTGGCTCTAAGGTATTTGCAAATTCTCAGACCCAGTTCCATCGGAAGGTCTGCAATCGTTTTTTTGCTTGCCTTCCTTCTGCTTCTTTTCCCCATCTAGAATGCAAATGAAAGTGACAAGAGGGAGGAATAAGTAGTGCTGGAGAATTGTCAAGTCCAAATTATCATGTAATGCTAATCCGAGATTATGAGCAAGTTACTCACAAACTGATTGAGTAACTAACCGACGAATGAATGAATGGTTTTGTGAAAAAGGCTACCACGGCATACAAGTACAGCATTGAATCAACTTACTGTTTGTGATGTGCTGAAACAGCGATGTGGTGGTACCGTCGAATGAAAGGCTTGCAAGACATGCGCTCCGATGTGCAACTTAAATAGGGTTGACAACGCATCACCCCCTGAGGTCAAGGTCTTGTTAGATTGTGTCACGAAATAACACGTCACGTCAGCATTGGTCGATTTAATCACTGGTCACGCCAAGTCAGCGTGATTGTCACTCTACCCTTTGACCTGCTTAGTTGTACTCGCTTCGCAATGCAAACGATGCATGACAGCATTTTAAATTTCAAATCTGACCTTCATTTAAAACAAGGTGATGCCCCAGTTACGGCAAATGAACTGTGAGAAAAGTATCAATACGATTTGGGAAATCACTTTGACAGAGACGCTTGACTAGAGTTTAGTCAGTAGGTCCTTACTCAATGCCACACATGCTGTTACGTCAACGTGGGTGGATGCTCTTGTACGAGTAAGTATCCACAAGTTCCATGCCTTCCCTTCCTACCCTTCCCCATAACTTTACACAATAATCTGCATTTCGACTGGTGGTGTCTAAACTGGCACTAAATGAGTGATTTGTGGAGAGCACTAAAGGCTTCTCGCTCATCTGTGGTGAAGTGTTGGTGTATTTCTTTCGAGGATAAGGTTGAGAACTGGGTGGACACCTGTGGTAGGCGGGATGTGGGTGGATTGCGCCCATTGGATGGTAGTCTTAACGTGTCGACCAGGCGGCATGCCTTGATAATGTGCATAGCTCTACACAACAAAATTAAAGTTGTGATTCTGATCGCAGGTCGCGCGACTGAAACGCCCCGTGGCATGGCCTTTGTGAACATGACCGCATAGCAGAATTCGAAGGCTGCCCTGAAGGCGCGTCCTTGCTACACGAGGTGAACAGTTTGGCCCCCCCAGCAGCCACAACAGTGTGAAACACTAAACAGTGTTTAAGGTTATTAAGAATGGAAATGACAATTCAAACAGCAATCACTTCTTTGAAGTACACTGTGGGTGAGGCGTTGTAGCCCCTACAGCTGTCTGGTCCAGACATTATTCTCTCTCATTAAAATCAAAAATGGATTTAACACATAAAATTAAAACAGAAGCAAAGCAAATTTTTTCCTCATTGCATTCAAAAACGTCATAAATTATTGCCAATCATTCAGATGTAATCCTTAATTCATTACCATAAACCTAAAATGAAAGGACTCATAAATTAGAGCAAACAAAACCTCCACCTTTCCTTCGGTCCGAATAACTCTCACCTGAAAACTTTCTATTTTAAGATCACTTCTCGTTCTCCTTTTCCCACTCAAGTCATCCCAAATCCTAGCAAAAATGTGGACATCTATTTATAAGAAAAAAAGGGGACCGGGTAGGGAGGTGGGGGGGAGGGGGGATGAAAGCAGACACAACTGTGAAGTAATTATTGCTGTTGGTCAGCGTTTTAATACTGTGTAATTGATAGGGTAGCGCTACCGCCTTTTCCTCTGCCCTTCCCCCCAGTCTCGCCACACCTTTGTTTGAGGTTAATGAGGGACAAATTAAAGGTGATACATCAAACAGGGAGGAGGAGGAGAAAAAATAAGAAGAAATGTACAATAAATTACCACTACTAGAGAAGAGCGAGCACACACATATGGAAGAGGCCAATAACTGCGCGAATTTCTTAAACAATGGCATTCCGAATTATCGTAGATGTAATGGAGATGGCAACCAGAGTAAAAGAATAAACGAATGTCATAAAAAGCAAGGCTTTTAAAAGTCGAAAATGTGTGTACAACGAGAACTTCGGTGAACCGGGACCGGGGGTTTTGAATACCCCCAGTTGATCCCATTCTAGCGTTTTAATTGGCTATTGACTAATTGACCAATCAGAGCGAGAAGGACTTGGCGGAAGGTCTAACGATGCAATGTTCGGAGAGAGAAGCTCGTAGAAACACTCATCAGTCTATCGGTATGATCCTCCCCTCATCTGAAAGCCTCGTTTCTCATCGGATTAGCCTGATAGATTGGATTCGGGCTTATCTTCTTTTACCGGCTACTTCCAAAAGTGCGGATAAATTGCTAGAGGAAGACCTCCTTCTTGCGTTGAGAATAGCTTTCAGGCATGTTTGATAGGAGTGGGCGATGAAAACAGGCATCTACGATGAAGTGGTCATTGGTTGAAGGCTGGGCACTAAGGTCAGCTAAGGCGTACAGAGTCAACAGGAAGTCAGCATCTGACATGACCCTCGGAGAAAAGTCACCATTCTGATGAGAATGAGGCAGGAGTGGAGACACTGACTCAACTCATCCCCTTGTCCATACTTGGTAGTCGACACACAGAGGCTAAAGGGAATAGTTCCTTAGAAAGGAAAAATGAGATGGAAAGGGGGATGACAAGGGCCAAAATTTCCAGGCTAGCTGAATCCACAGCATGAGAAGTACATTCCACCAGCGTCAAAACCTCCTGGTTTGTCGGCCCCACCCCCGCGTAACTACCCCAAAACCAGTTTTAAATCCCCAGAAATTTACGTTTTTCATGCCTAACTGCCGAGCCTTCTAAAACGTCTCGTCAGAACTAACGATTTCATTTGGTCCTCCTGATTGGTCAGTTTCAAGGTGAAAACAGGGCCAAGGCCAATCGAAGTGGCCTAGGTAGGGTGGAATGCGATCACTCTCCATTGAAGGCGATATGAAGTTGTTGATATTTGGTGTGAGCTAGAACTGTGTTGAGTTTCCTACCGTCTTTATGGATAGCTCGCCTCATTCGCCTCCGCGTCGTATTTCGTCGGTCCAAGGGGAGAAAAAAAATTAAACGTTTCGCCTAGAGTGAAATTTACCTAGTCAGTAGGTAATGCAACAACCAGGTAAGTAATCGAGGCGTCTAGACTGGAAAATACTACACAGTGCCTAGGCGGTTGGCGGCTCTAGCAGGGAAGGCGGAAGGGGGCGGAGGAGGAGGAGGGCCGATTGGAGTGCTAATTATGAAAAGTGCATTAATTAGCGCCACCAATTTCTTCGTCGTCATCGACGTCATGCGGTTTTGGGAGATGCGTGTCCAGCCGCAACAAGGGCTCATCAAAACCGCGAGCATTATGGCATAACCAATAAAAATCGCCGCTATGGTGACAAGCTCTGGCGTCACACACACACGTCCAGTTGGTTAGCCAGCCAGTTAGCTAGCCAGCTAGATATGGAGGGTGCCATGAAACCTCTCATGCTCCCTTGCTCCGTGCTTGTGTGTGTGTGTGTGTCAAGACTTTAAGGCCTTCCCTGCTCCCTCCCTCCACCTTATGCGTGAGTGAACGAGATAGCCCATGCAGTGGAATCTGCCATTGGGAGGGAGAAATGAGAGAACTTTCTTTTCCCCTTTAACTAACTATGAGTTGACGCTTCAACTGGATACTCTGTGAGGTGGAGGGGACAGCTAACAAAGTATCCGGCAAATGATGTGTCCACCAATTCTCAACCCTCCTTGAGGCTCAGGTAAATGCTTTCGGGACGATTTCTGGGGCCGCTTGACGGGAAGTTGCGCTGGCACCAAGTATACAGTTATAGGCTTTTCAAGGTGAAGAAGGGGACTGAACACTTAGGCGTTAAGAGCGTTAAGTATTGAAGATAAAATAAGTGCATGCAAAGAGAAAATCACATAAATGGAAAGATATTCTTATTCTTACAAGACAAAACCAGCTTAAAGACATTTCAAGTCAGGGAGGCAGGCATCAGTTGATCAGCCAATAAGAAGAAGGAACTCAAAGGGTCCGCCTCCCCCTCCCTTAATCATTAAACTTGCCCTTGAGAAGATTAACACTTTATGGGGAAGGAAGAAGGGAAAATAGGAACCTACCTTTTATCCTCTTTATCATGGGATTAAACCAACATGAGCATGGGAAGTGGACACTTGGGAAATACTGCAGAGACAAAAGATACCACCGTGTAGCGGTTGTCGTATCATAAGTCCTCGGAGGAGAGGCAAGACTTTGAAACCTCAGTTGTGCATTTAGAGGGTGTGTTATTTGACAAATGACAACTTCATCAATATGGAAGAGTAAAAGAAAAAGACTTAGGAAAGTAAATAGCCAAATTATTGCTCTTCCAGTTCTTCCTCATCCAATTCTTCCCCGCTCCCTATGCCGTCAAAAATCTCCTCTCCTTTCGATGATCCCACAGCTTTGCCTTGTTAAAGCAACAGTGCTTTCAAGTCAGCTGAAATGGCGGGACCTAAAAGAGGAAGTCAAAGGGAGGGATTTATGGGGGAAGTTTAGGTGGAAACCGAGGGACCTAATGTCCACAAATTCTGCCCGCTGCATGCACACCCTCATAAACAAGGCCGATGATCTGCCATTCATAACTTCCATGAATGCCACGCCACACTAGCTACAGTTTAGCTCCAGGCCCATAACTACCGTCTACCGTGTTGATTGACAAGTCTTCCTATGTCTGAAAAGTTGACTACTATCGTAACCAGGGTTGAGGGATGTCAACTCTGGGAGCTACATATACAGCCGACTGATCTGTTGTGTGGTTCCACGATAGCATCAGACATGCGTTTCACAAGCTGGATGAAGCAACACTCCAATCCTTCCAAGTAATCCGAGGTTACTTGCAATCCAGTCATTTCTGGGGTTAAAAAAAAATAAGTCTCGTGTGATACTTACGCCTTATGGATATTTCTGGAAGCGCCTCGGTTGCAATCACTCCACCATCATCTTCAGGATTAGCAACATCGAGAGAATGAGAGGCGCCATCTGATCGTGCTTATGCAAACAGCGCTTCCGCCGTCTTGATGAGAAGGTAAAAATGCTAATTACGTAGTAGGGGACGTTTTTTTCAAATCTAGGGACGGGCCTCGGGGCGGCTCCCTACCCCTCCGAGAGGCATCACATTCATCATTCGAAGGGGGGAACAGGAGACCTATTAAATAATGGAGGCAATGTTGATTATGAAAACTTATCAAAACTACTTCAGCATTCACAAATGCTTGATGATTTCTATGCACACACACACGGAAAAAAAAACGTGCAGACTTTTTTCAAAAGATCTCCCCTCCCCTCTGCCTCAGTTATCCAAGTGCCCAAAAAGGTGGGTCGTGAAGAAGTGTAAGGCGAAGGCAAGAATTCCGCCTCAGAAGCGAGGAAAAAGAAATGAGAGAGTCTTGGTGA
>NW_020170501.1:226649-233946 GCF_000524195.1 Echinococcus granulosus
GAAACGGAAATTACCACACACTTACACCAAAAAGGCAATAAATAGCTTGTCCGAGGTAAAAATTAGTTGGGCATGAAATCAGCACCTTCACTTTGTATTTCGTAAAGGCCAGGTCATTCAAAAAGGGGTGAATATGTTGCCATTAAGGCTGAAAGTTAGTGTTACTTCTGGAAATGACCCTCTACACCATCTAGCTGGCTTATAATTTTGAATTGATTTTGCAATTTGGCTATAATACTAACCTGGTCTTTCAAAATGAGCCTTTTTTAACTGATGTATGATTTTTTTAATTTGCGGTAATCAGGAGTTTCAATCAAACCTTCAATGGGCCGTGGCACTGACAATCTCATCTTATTTCTTCTGTTATGGATTTGGTTGTTGGTTGTCGGTTCTCTGTAAAGGCACACGATTAGCCTCAAGGAAATGAGAGTTACTTTCTTGCAAATTTGGTCACTATTCTAGTGGCATGGGTTTTGTTGACACTAGTATTCACCGATCCTTTCATATATAATCCACGAGCCTGTTCAGGTGCCACTAAGTACTCTTTAGTACTAATTTCCTTTTCATTAGATTAAACAGTTTTGACTTTGTTAAATTTAATCACAGATGTTATAATGAGCGTGTTTCGTTTTAACATGGAGAACTAGCACTGACTTGTTACTGTCAAATCTTAGAATGGCGCTGGGTCATATAAGAGTTCAGGTTTTTATCCTGTATCAAAGTTGTCGTTTTTAGCAATCCTCGATTAACTTCTTAGGACGTTGTAGCGTGCAAGGTAAAAGATAAATGTGTATGACCGTGTGATTTTGGAATTGAGCATGCACAGACAAAAAGCATTAATAATGGTTACGTGGTTCCTTCTGATATGGCGAGATCCGACCCCATCCATTGTCTCTTGGTCAGAGCAAAGTTATCATCTCGACTACTCCCAAGTCTCTTGAAGATCACATCGTAACGGACCCATTCCATGTGATTAGACTAATTGATAATATTCCGATCGTGCTAGAGGAATTATAAATACTAATTTGGTGGTGCAGAAGCTGGTGAGGAGCTGTTAAATAAAGGAATTTTGAGAGCTAATCTATATAACTAGAATTATCTCTCGTCGCTTTTCAATGACTGCAATGAATAATAATTGATAAAGTGCAAAATTTTATCCCGAAATGATCGCAAAGGGCTCCTAAACAAAATTACGAAGTCGGAACAATACAGCTAAACCTAATTTCTTTAAAATGTGATAATTTTTAATAACATAATTCATATCTTTTACACAGAAGCTTTAGGCATCGTGTGCACATGTGCTTAGGTAAGGCCCATGCGGAATGGATAATTGTTCGGTGGATCTGATACGGCAACAGACATCAATTACAAGAAATGCTCCAATTCTACTAAAAGTGAAAAGTTCTGCGTTAAAGAGCAGAACAAAAAAATTTTCCCGTTTATTGTGTGAACCACAGGTGCCAATGAGGAAGGCTACTCAATCAACGGAGAAGGTTCATCAGGAATGTTAGATAATGAATTGCCATGTAGTGATTGGTCCTTCATCTACTATAAAGCATGAGACGCACGCTTTCAGGAGGTCAAATCTGTGACCTTAAGACGTTACCATTCATCACACAAATAGAAGGTTTATGGTTCATTCTCTAGCTTAAGCTCAGTTTCTTCCCCTCGTCTGCAAGTGGATGGCGGAGCAAGCACCGAGCAGAAGAGTGTGTAGCAGCTGACGGCAAAGCGAATTGTGAGGACACAAATCTAGCCGATCAGATATCCAGCTTCTTTTGTGGATTGGCTAGCTCCTTGGATAACTGGTTCATTATTTACAACTGATCACTTGACTGTGGTGTATTATGATTACGGGATTAAAAAGTGCAAAGATATATTTTTGGTTGAGATTTAATAACGTAAAAATGCTATCTGCCAAGTGGTAAGAATAAAATTTTCGCAATTCAAAAATTAAAACAGTTCACTTTCCAAGTTATTTTGCAAAAAGATGTAAAAATTAATCTCATTGAATGACCTCTCTAAGAATATGACCAAGTAGACAAATTTAAGTGATGTTTAGTGGCAGATAAAAATATAAAAAATTAACCCACTATTAGGAATTATTTAAATTTCTCCCATGAATCACAGTAATATGCCTGTTAAATAGCTCCGCTGTGAATTTGGAGCAAAAAATATTGCATAGTAACAAAGAGTACACGCCCAAAATTTGCAGCAAATTTAAAATGCATTTAGCCTGCATTCATGGACTTCAAAAATGTGAAGATATAAATTGCCTCGTCGCGAAAAGAATGTAGAGCAATGTTGGTAGGTAAATGCCTTCCTGTCTTGAAGTCTGGGACCGAAAAGTAATTACCTTAAACACCAAATATAATTTAGTTGGCAGCTAACGAAGGCTCAAATCTAGTAATTTTTACTATCGGCCACCTCCATTATCTAATCCTTTAAGATGCTGCGTCTCCTGAACTATTTATGGCAATGCTGATATACAACTAATTTTCATTTAAATTTGTTATATGTGGACTTGGTAATTTTAAGAGCTTTTTTAGGAATTTTGCAAAGGGTTTTTATAAAGCGCAGAAATGTGGTTTAATAAATCACATCGGTTGGTGAATAGTTTATTAAAATAAAGGCATTTGAATTATAGACTTAAATAAGGGCAGAAACAACAAACCCTGTCATTTTGATAAGATGATTTCTACATTCCTTAACTCCAAATGCTCTTCTTAAATAGTCGTTGTGCAATAAGACGTGCAAATTGATCGCAGGATGTCCTAAAGGTGTTGGTTTAGGGTGCTGTAACATGGAAATGCTTTCTCGCATAGTAAACACTGAAACCATTTTTTCCCTAAAAAAATAGTAGGACTAGTGAATCCAGGCAAAAAACTTCAACAAAATTTCATAAATTGCTGAAGAGAAGAGAACAGAGACATGCAAAGAGGGGTATCAATTCTTGGCTAAGGATATTGCTAAAATGCTGTCGGATTCTTTGTTTTGTGAACTAAATGCTGTTGCTAGCATGTTAAGACAGAGTAACATTGCAGTGCAAATAACAGCACAGATGTAGTACAGTGATCTAAACTTGCTCCTCATTGACGACCCCAGGCATCACATTTCTTGGGTAAAGGGTTTGAAATTACGCAATTTTTTATCTGAAATGCTGTGCAACACAAGCAAATGCCAACGACGCCCTACATCCATAATAATCTTTTGTCTGCAATGACGAACGGAATCTCCTCAATAACGGTATGTTACATTTGCAGCAGCTCACCAGATTTATGCCGGCTCATATGAAGTAAGCTCCTTGCTCCTACTACCGTCAACAACTACTTTAAAGTGACATGCGTGCTTTAACAATCTCAATTTTGGTTGCACAAATAGCACAGGTAGCAAAATCTACCAAATCTATTTTATAATACGTTCTAATTATAGAAGTTTGCTGCATTATAAACAATCACAATGTCAACTAATCCTAATGAGTATGCTCCATATGTTTTATTAGACGTGCGCGTTTGGAAGAACACTTTCCACATCTCCAGCATTAAAGTGGATTTTGATCTAGTAAACTGGATTTGCATTAATTAGTGAAAAGACAACCATGGTACCTGTAAAATAGCTAATGTTTAAATGGGCCAACGGGGAATTAAAAATGCTAAACTGTATTTTATACAGCAATATAGCGTCCCAAGACCCCTTGAAGACGGAAGAAGACACAATACTCGGGCAGAATATATATATTCAGCACGGAGAAGGTGTCTGGGCTAGTGGCATGGCCCAAAAGGCCAGCCCACCCAGCGAGGTACAAGAAGGCTAATTCAAAGTACAAAAGTGGCGCCTCACCAGAACCGAAGGATAAACCACTATCGTATTACATAGCCTCCCTCCTCTTTTAAGCGTCGTCCTCGGCGCTCCCACAGGTCAACCTCCCGCGTCAGCCATTACAACGTAGTCGGTGCAGTAAAGAAACACCAACGAGCCAACCGTGCCAGTCACCAAATTAGCGCGCAACTGAGGGGATACTTGACCTCAACGTCACTGATCCCTCTTGGCGGCTTGACTCGATCTGGGGTCTCGTCCGGTTTAGGGATTTGATTCAGGACGGGGAACTGCGCCGGCCATCATGCGTGTCCATAGATAGATGCAGGAACACTGGCCTAAAAGCAGATCTGAGTAAGGAAGTACAAGATTTAAAACAGGTCCATGGGGGACGGTAGGGGAAATCCGTAACGAAACTTCCAGATGGTTCACGGCTAGTGTCGCTTCAGTTGTTAATAGCTTTTCTGCAGAACACGGGACTGGGAGGGATGCCGAAGGTAGACGTCAACATCAACCCTTCTGTTAGGAGTCATCACCATTCTCCCATCCGCAGCATATGTACTTCTTCCGCTCCACTAAGACTTATCACGCAGAAGTGGAAAATCAGGATACATGTCCTTTAAGATCGGGTTTGCTTTTCGCTGCCACCAATGTAGCGTCCCGGGACTCCCTGAAGACGAAGGAAGACAAAGTACTCGGACAGAATATTTATTCAGCGCAGAGAAGGTGTCTGGGCTATTGGCATGGCCCAAAAGGCCAGCCCACCCAGCGAGGTACAAGGGGGCTAATTCGAAGTCCAAAAGTGGCGCCTCACCAGAACCAAAGGACAAACCACTATCGTATTACAGTAAAGGATATAAAAGCAAAAATATAAAAGAATACTAAACACTAGCATAAAAACGGTAAAAATACAAATTTCGCTGCTAAAGACCAACATAGTCTTGGAAGCAAATGCGGCGGAGCGAGAGCAGTCGTCACATTTCCAGGTCGCTCTATAAATATGAAGTCTAAGTAAATACACATCCAAGACAAGGCAAACGAAACTATTTAAAGCTCAGTCACTACCTAAAACAAATTTTCCTCAGCAAAATACACTTTAAGCGCTTAAAAACTTACGACATATTTTTACAAGTTTTTGCCCAGACCCCCTAATCCTCGTTTTACTTGATAGAGTTGCAAATATGAGTTCCCCTCAGTACTAGTTGATGCTGCTATTTTCTGCCCCATTGTTTCATTCGAAACCCTACGGCATACCACAACCAAATCTTGTAATATTCAGCAGTACTTTACAAGCATAGTTTTTTTATTTTATGATAAACGTTGAAGAGATTAAGTTAAAAATGCCTATATAGCCCTCATATTAAATATCTATGGCCGCGTCATTAGTTAGGCAGTTAATAAAATCACAATCACAATTTAGTACCGAGACCATGCAAATCGCATGAACTCGTCATCTAAATTTGCAAGAAGCTAACCTTTGACATGACACGACAAGCGTATTAAAGGGTGGCAACTTTATTGGTGCTAGCTAGAGGCACTAAACGACAAAAGTGCCGTTAAAATGTTCGGGATCAAAAGAACAAGACGATTTATAAAGGCCGTTTCCTACATTATCCAAACAAACAATTCAATATGCCAATTCTGATTAGAGACCGATAAAACTGATGAAATTTGAACTGCATACATTGGTCAGTTTATCAGTTACCTTCGTTGAGAGCCATGCTATCTCATAAACATGTTTGCAACTCATATTACCGTTATATGACTTGGACACGACTCACAAAATGATGATCAAAAGTACACAAAATCAATTTTGAAGCACCCTTGTGCTCCAGCATGTCAATGCCAGCCGCAAATGGAAGAAGGGAGTGTCGGTGTCAACACAACAAAGCGAATTCAAATTGGCAACACTTTTATGCATGTCTACTTTTTCCTTTTCAAGCACTTTGTCCCGTTTCGCAGATTGTCATTATGCTGCATATCTACACTGTAAGCTCGTTGCAGGTTGGTATGGTCACTGGGAGACACAGACGTGTGCGACAGGACCGTAAATGCGCAAACGGCCTTAGACGAAGCATGACTTTTTGGGTAGGTAAAAAGAGAAAATAAATATTCCATGGTCATAAAATTAGCAGGTACTTCTTAACCATGCTATATTTCTTTTAATGCGTTCGGATAAATTTAACATTACATGAGAAATCTTTTTTTTTAACTTCGAACTAATTATTTTGTGCATCCTTCGTTATGTCCTCCCATATTCAAGTTTACTTTGGGGTTGCTGAACTTATCACTTCTACTTCTAATGTATCTAAACATGCTGCTCACTTCTACGTAAGAAGATGATATTTTGTAACTGGCAAAATAGTATAAATGGCTTTACTGTTGCTTACATTTTGGATACAGCTGCAAAACCAGACAGGAGTTTAATTTTCTAAAAAGGATCAGCAAGCGTATATAGGCACCAAAAAAGTAAACGATTAAAACTGGCAGATAAATGGATTCTAATTTTGAGTATTTTCACGATGAAGTTTTTCACAAAGTCTAAATGCAAGGCTCTCTAAGTGGCACTGATTTTAGTGTAGGTGTAGTCTTGTCAACTTCATCTGCTTACTCAAACTAGGACAAAGGCTGTCAAGTAAAAGACAAAATCATAGTTTCTTTACTGTCTTTCAGAAGCATGGACGTACAAAATGGCAGCATTATCCATGGGGAACGTTCTAGTCAAACTGAAGAGAAGGATGAATTCGAAGCTACAGAAAGGCTAATGCAAGTTATGGATCAAGCTCTTCTAGCAACTATTCGTCAGGAAGAACCGAAATAGGTAATTGTTTTGGCTCTTATGCCTCTGAAGAATATACATGCATCGAACGGATAGGGCAATAGTTCGTCCATCGAGGAACCGCATTTGTAAAGATTCCTTGTAAATTGACCAACAGGGCCACCAAAAAGGAAATCTTTTTCATGGGGAGCTTTACGTTTATTCTTTCCTGTGCTACGGTGACTTGTAGTCCACCTGATCGTTAGTATTATCAAAATCCGAAGAACGAGCCCATTGTTGTAGAAGGGAAGATAAGAGCAAAAAATGTTACTTAAAAAGTAAATGGTTTGAATTGCAGTATTTCACAAGTTTTCTGCAAACATGTTATGGAGGGGAGCTCGCGCCACTGATGCTGATGGCCTGCATTCGGCCAAAACCACGTGGCATCATTAAGGGTAAATCAATTCCAAGCTTAGCCAACGAGTGATGTCTACTGTGATCAGGTTCTGTTTAAGCATGGTAGCTTATGAAAGAGAAGGTGAATTTGTTTTCGATAAAGAGGCCTTGAAATACCCGGTCGTACTCCTTCCTTCATATTCTTGTTGAATTATTCTTTATCGTCGACTTCATCGAAAAGCTCTTCCAACTGGCTGCAGTGGAACCTAATCAGACAAATATGCAATAAAGGCAAACTTCTGCTTTTGTTTTACGAGACGTTCTCAA
>NW_020170501.1:234046-237284 GCF_000524195.1 Echinococcus granulosus
CGTTCTATTTCTTCACGAGCAAAATGGAATGGAGAGTGAAAATAAAGTTTGAGATTGGGGAAAGCTTTTGGCGTCACCATGACTGGGGAATGTGAAATTAGGAAAATTACATTCCACTGACAAAGGACATAAATAAATGACTTAAAAAGAGGTTTTGTCATCTCCTTCCAGCCCTCTCTCCTCCTTTCAGGGGACATTTATACCTGTTTACCTCCGCAGTCACACTGAAAAATCCACCTCTTTTAGCTCTCATCATCTCAACCGTCCCTACTGCATCCAACTGTCTGCGTCCTGCCAGCGCTAATTATGAGTAATCTACCAAATCTGTGTGGATGTATGACTAATGTATAAGTTCCTCTTCATAAGCGGCTCTCACTCTCTCCACCAAGAGGGCTCGTTCTCCCTTACCTTCCTTTGTATAGGATTTATATGTAACATTTTTCATGATGCTAAAGATGAAGAAATTCATTGCCTTTGCAGCTTTAAAAAACTGACTCCTAATGTAAAGAAGTAGAAACATCAATCTGATTTGGGTGTTTCGAGTTGGACGTTGCTGGGCTTGTAGCTGCTTCAGCTAACATGTCCTCTATTAATAGTAGGAAAATGAAGGACAGGGCCAAAAAAGCCAGCCATGGAGTTGCTTGCTAGCCGCGACTCATGCCCCACGTCACCATAAGAATTGGTCATCCATTAGACCATACAGGCGACTCTAGGGTCACTTGGTTATCAAAACTATTCAGAAACAGGTTCTCTTTCCAACTTTCCTCATGCATTTGGTAGATGCTAAAAGGCCCGAAATTTTAATGATGTCTACAGAATCGACAAAGAGTGAAAGTCAGGATAGTAACTGTGATTAATCTCTAAATTAGTTTAAAGGAGAAGATATCAACTAATGAGATAAAAGCGATCTTGAGATATGCGTAAGTGAAGCTAAAAATTAAGATAGAGCACATTTCGTTAGTTATAACTTAAATTTTTTTAAAAGTACAAAATTCGTTAACTCTTTCCTAAATCTGCTGCACTACGCAGTACTCATGGATTGTGCCTTTGCACGAAGGGTAGGTATTATGACTAAACTCCCAGCATTCTAGCCCAATATAAGTCAGTAATATGCATCATGTGTGTTATTGTGGCTTACAAAGGCGTCGATTAAAATTAGCGTCCCTAAACTGCATGGAAGCAAACTAAATCAAACTTTTTAGAGGCACAGGTTCCCGAATATTTTTCTGAGGTACGCCTTTGCATATTCGATAGGGCCGTGATTGCAGTGTGTTAAATTAAGCGTACAGCATTCTGTAATTTTAAAAAAAATTTAACACAAGCATAATAAAAAGCCTATACTTACCAGGCTGGTATGTAAATAAAAACAAAACACTCTAATCAATTTGACACAAAGAAAAACAAAATGCGTTATTTCAGTTTCACATGAACACCGATTTCATTATAATAATTTAAAATTAATAGAAATCCCACTTTTGTAGCATTAGGGCATATAAATGGTTATAGTTTGATCACATTTATGCAACGCTAAAAGAGTCCGAATTGTAGCTTAGAGATGGAAAGTAATATAGACTAGATGAAAATGTAACGAAATAAGTGCATTTTTTTAAAAAAAAAATACGCGTAATTTATTAATTTTATAATATTTGCTGCAGTTTTTCAATGGCAGTAAATTTGTAGGCCTAAATGCGATCAAAACGGTTCTCGAATCTTCGGTCACTGCTTTCAAATGCACGAGAACCAAAATAAAAAGTGGTAATAAATCCAAAACCGTAAATAGAAGAGGCCTTTTAAAAAACCAATTTAAAGTTACATGTGGGTGGGCATGCGCAAAGGCGGCGAAGTAGGTAGACATTTCTAGATCAGCTATCATTTGGATTTTATTTAAATCTGAACATCACTGCCTCCTATGCTAACAAGCATCTCTGGCACATTTGTCTGTGTTGCGGTGCCTACAATAAGCCCTTGCGCTTTAATAATACATCATTTACCCCAATTTCGTGTCAAAGTTATTCGCAGATGACATGGAGAACCAATGCTAGCGAAGTCGAGGATTGATCACTGAAGGAAGCAGTGCCAAGATTAGCACTTGCTTAATTCTGCACATAACTGTCTCTTTTCCGACAGTGGCATTTTATGCCCCTTCCTCATGGCATGAACTTATAAATCTCATTAATCTCGGGCATGGGAATAAGCCTGGATGCTGTTGAGTCGTCAGCCTGAATGAATATGGATATTGCTGACTTGTATTGGCAAACGTCAGTGCCAGTGACGACTAAACAACTGCCAAATACGTAGGGTCCAATTCCACTTCCTTATAATGGAATAAGGACATCATTATTGGGGCAATTCGAAACTCTGAGGAGTCAGACAGGAGTATGGTCATGCCATTCTTCCGCTTTCTGCACTATATGCAATAAAATGCGATTCGGTGTCCACTTCCAGCAGCTTGCCGCATGTAGTTGTATGGAGTTCGTTATTCATTATCAGAAATGAGTGACTTTGCATCCCTGCTTTGAGTCGCTTCCATCCTCGTCAAAGTCGGGCCTAATGAGATCAAAGTTGATCGAGGGCAGAGCTCTCACTTGATCTATTTCTTCCCACAGTTATATACGGTCAAAAAAGCCAAAAGGCGGCACTCATTAACTTAGTAAAAACACATTCTGCAGACACATTAATGCTTTTAAATCCTTATAAAACTGTAGCAATTACAGTGCCTTAAGAGCTGAAGCAAGGCATTTGTATTTGCTTTGTATTTAGGAGTCTTTAAAACACGTCCAATTAAAAAGTCACTGATTCGCACAGGTGTCGCTCTGTAGCCAATTTTAACTTCGACGGTTTTGTTCATTTGTTCCATTTGATCTGTTTACGCATTCACTTATAAGTTTTAGATGCTGGGCCTCCGTTGTGACACCGTTGTGTTTTCCACATTCCTTCTCTCTATATTGCTCCAAAAGTCGCCATTCCTGATGGATTAGTAGGTGCATTCGCATCCGCCTATTTACCCATTCCTCATTGTCTTGCCATTTCAAAGCCATCCCTTGACTTCCATGCATTTGTGTGCATCGAGCAAGAGGTTAAACCATCTCCACAGAACACGACCCAATGTCGGTTCAGCATTCAAGGTGTAAAAGATGGAAGAATAGAAAGTGGATTTTACCTCTAATAATGTTGATATAGGCAATATGCATTGGCAAGTGTAAGTGGGTACTTATCTGCTTTCGGTTGATTACTCAGT
>NW_020170501.1:237384-240314 GCF_000524195.1 Echinococcus granulosus
TTAGCAAAATTATACCAATGAAAATTATGACTGTAAGATAGAAATCACAGTTTATAGGTATTCTGACAAGTAAAATAAAAACGATTGCATACCTTGAAATCAACGGATTACATTGTCAGAAGGAAGAAGCCAGAATTGGGGCTGAAGTAAGTGAATGGTGAATAGTAGAAGAAGCGCTTGTCAAATCGTAGCTATATTTCTTCCAAGCAGAGATCTTTTCTAAAAGCATTAGTTGTGTACCTAACGTACTACTTACCTTATTTGTTTAAGCTGTTTCATAGGTAAAGTTATCAGTTGACCACGAGGCCAGCAGTAAGCATAGGGTTAATCTTCAAGGAAAGATAAAAAGATCATTATTTATACTGCCACGAAAAAATGAATGGTATGCATTGTTTTAATTTGATTTAATTGATACAAGTATGATCGCTTAGAAGATGAAAAATAACAAATGATTAACCTTTGCAAGAGGTGGTGAATTGCCCATATCGGGCGGAATACAAGCGCATTCCTGTGACTCCACTCATCTTTGAGACCCACACACGATGCTGCATTGTAAGCTGCAGGTGCCTCGCAATTTGGATCTTGCCATCGTCAGTACTGACTGGATGGAAAGAAGCTGATTGCCTTTGAAGTAGTAGGTATAGTTCTCCGTGTTGCTTCCTTTATCTGCTTCTGCGATCCTAAATATGCATTTATCAGTTTGGGCACCTACTATGCTCATTGAATAGTTTGATTCGGCTACAAAAGGTTTAATTTAATAATAATTTCATTATCAGCCTTCATATTTGGTATCCTGTTTTGTGAGGTAATCGCCGTTGTCTATCATTTCAAACGCATATACGGACAAGTCGTACCCGCCTGCGCCGATTTCCCGCAATACTGCTTGAGATACTACATTCACACCTTCCCCAAGATGCATTGTACAGCCTACTTTTGCTTTTTTACCTCGCACGTTCCAAGACACATGGCAGGTTTCATACAGAGAAGTGTCAGCTCCAGCTAGAACGCGGCAAATGTAGTCGGTTCACAGCGGTGTTCGCAGAGAATATATCAGCTACAAATCCCAACAGTAAAACACATCTTCGGTTACCCTTTTCTAAGACTGATATTTTAGTCGGCTCCTCAAATTTTTTGTATTTTACAAGTTTTGTTCTCGATAACTTTTAAAATTTGGAGCTATCGACAAATGGGAAGTAGCGGGTTTGAATCGTACTTATTTTTTTATCTAGGCCCTTTTCTGGTAACGAAATGTATCAGTCTACGATTAATAATCATCTTGCCTGACAAGATTACCTTCTGGGGATCAGTTGGGCTGTCTCGAACAGTCACAACTAATGGTCTGCATAAACAACTCAATGAGCAGAATCGTGGTGAAAACTAACTTTATTGGCCTTTGAAGTGCTTTTGCTTTCCTTAGCAAATCGTAGCCGTCGCTCTTATGTGATGTAGAATTATGAGATATGATTTTGCCATTATAAGTGCAGATTTTATTTATTTATTGATAGAAATGGAAATTCTATCTTTTAGGCACAGAATTGGGGCTGAAGTAAGTGAATGGTGAATAGTAGAAGAAGCGCTTGTCAAATCGTAGCTATATTTCTTCCAAGCAGAGATCTTTTCTAAAAGCATTAGTTGTGTACCTAACGTACTACTTACCTTATTTGTTTAAGCTGTTTCATAGGTAAAGTTATCAGTTGACCACGAGGCCAGCAGTAAGCATAGGGTTAATCTTCAAGGAAAGATAAAAAGATCATTATTTATACTGCCACGAAAAAATGAATGGTATGCATTGTTTTAATTTGATTTAATTGATACAAGTATGATCGCTTAGAAGATGAAAAATAACAAATGATTAACCTTTGCAAGAGGTGGTGAATTGCCCATATCGGGCGGAATACAAGCGCATTCCTGTGACTCCACTCATCTTTGAGACCCACACACGATGCTGCATTGTAAGCTGCAGGTGCCTCGCAATTTGGATCTTGCCATCGTCAGTACTGACTGGATGGAAAGAAGCTGATTGCCTTTGAAGTAGTAGGTATAGTTCTCCGTGTTGCTTCCTTTATCTGCTTCTGCGATCCTAAATATGCATTTATCAGTTTGGGCACCTACTATGCTCATTGAATAGTTTGATTCGGCTACAAAAGGTTTAATTTAATAATAATTTCATTATCAGCCTTCATATTTGGTATCCTGTTTTGTGAGGTAATCGCCGTTGTCTATCATTTCAAACGCATATACGGACAAGTCGTACCCGCCTGCGCCGATTTCCCGCAATACTGCTTGAGATACTACATTCACACCTTCCCCAAGATGCATTGTACAGCCTACTTTTGCTTTTTTACCTCGCACGTTCCAAGACACATGGCAGGTTTCATACAGAGAAGTGTCAGCTCCAGCTAGAACGCGGCAAATGTAGTCGGTTCACAGCGGTGTTCGCAGAGAATATATCAGCTACAAATCCCAACAGTAAAACACATCTTCGGTTACCCTTTTCTAAGACTGATATTTTAGTCGGCTCCTCAAATTTTTTGTATTTTACAAGTTTTGTTCTCGATAACTTTTAAAATTTGGAGCTATCGACAAATGGGAAGTAGCGGGTTTGAATCGTACTTATTTTTTTATCTAGGCCCTTTTCTGGTAACGAAATGTATCAGTCTACGATTAATAATCATCTTGCCTGACAAGATTACCTTCTGGGGATCAGTTGGGCTGTCTCGAACAGTCACAACTAATGGTCTGCATAAACAACTCAATGAGCAGAATCGTGGTGAAAACTAACTTTATTGGCCTTTGAAGTGCTTTTGCTTTCCTTAGCAAATCGTAGCCGTCGCTCTTATGTGATGTAGAATTATGAGATATGATTTTGCCATTATAAGTGCAGATTTTATTTATTTATTGATAGAAATGGAAATTCTATCTTTTAGGCA
>NW_020170500.1:0-7072 GCF_000524195.1 Echinococcus granulosus
GGCGGTTGTCGAATGCACATGGGGATGTGGGAGAGAGAGTCGCCTTCGAAGTGGTCATCTCTGACTCTTGCTGAGTATGCGTATTTCATATTGGTGCTCTGGTGATGTTTGTTGAATTTGTTGTCTGTCATTCTCATGGTGGAGAGGTTGCGAATACGTCATGGAATTTGACGGTGCTGGACTTGGCACCTTTACGGTGTGTCTGCCTTCATTACTGAGTGAGGTGTTAGAGGTACCTGTACACGAAACAAATAGGTCATCAGTGTCTGTGCTTCTTCAGTGAAGTCAGTCTCTCTCCTCATTACATTTGTCCGACACAGGTCTATCCCGTGCTTCCTTAGTCTTGAGTAGGTTGACTGGTGTCAAATTGTTGCGATATCGGGACTACTGCAAGTGTGTACAGCCAGGCAAGGGACAGGAGGGGGAAGAGAGGCGACAGAAACGATGAAACGGCAAATCGCATCTTGAATGGGTTCTTGAATGACTCAGGTAAGCGGATGACTCTTGACATCTTGTAGATGAGCTGTGTAGATGTTTTCCTCGTAGTAACACTTTATATGCAAAAGATCAAACTCACATCGTTGTGTGTTTATTTGTTTTATAATAAACATTTAATTCGGGCCCAAAAAATCCCCAGCTGTTTAAGTGGAAAATTTGATGCGCAGCCATCCTTCCTTACCAAATATAAGTTTGTGGTGTGTGTGCTGCTTACATTTACGGATTTTTTACCTAAAGGGGATACCGAGCGTGTAAAGTCGCAAGCGGCATTATCTGACAACACCAACTAATACACTCTTCTTACCTTCCGCACATCTGCCAATCATGTCACTGTAAAATCACTTCACTCAGATACTCCAGAGCATAACTCTGTGCGATGACACTTAGAATCGAGTTACTTTAGCTGACAGATAAGGTGTTTCTTCTGTGGATCCACCAATAGGATGCGTACTACAGTGTTTACACGGCATTTACAAGGTCTTTTTTTTCCTCCACACAATCTTTCAAAGTATGGTTTCGACTAAGTAATGCTGTGCTTTTTCGTTCTCCATTTCGGTGGAGCTTGTAAGAAAGCTTTTTCCACCTTATTGCACTTAACTACTTGTACTTCTACTCTACATTAGAAGGTGAAAGGAAGTGGAGGAAGAGAGATAGGGAATGGGGCATGAAAAAGTGGAGTTGCTTTATATTCAGTGTGCATCAGTGGAGAGGATGTGGCATTTGAATGGAGAGAAGCGGGAATCAGTAAATCACGAAATCATAGGCGCGCCTAAAAACACTTGTATCCAGTTTACTACAAACTGGTGATGGGAAACCAAACAAGGTCACCCACGCACTGTCAGCAATGAATACCATCAAATACACAGTTTTTGGGCAACAAATGCCTTAACTCATGCAACATAAATCTCTGTTTACGTTGCCTATGCCACCAGACACCCATCTCTCATGTACTTTGGTGGGTGAAGCCGTTTCCGAGCCTGGGTGCTTGTAATTAGCGAAACCTTTCAAGTCATATTGGAAGTGCCAGCTAATTTCAATTCGACAACTTAAACATCATGAAAGGAAAGCAATGGCAATTGATTGTTGAATTGTCACAGACGCGCAATGGAAGCTTTATTAAGACGGTATTACACATTGGTACGCTTCAGTAAGGCTTTCTAAGTAGCTCACTACCTTGCTAAGACCGCAGTGGTTTATAGCACAATATCTACCCTCCCATGTCTCTACAGAGAGTGAGTGGCATATGGAATGTATATGCGCTAAGAACATAATTCATTCTTAAGTAATATGATGTAAGTGAATGCATTCCCGATGATGTTGGCTCTACAAGGGCTACAATATCCATGATCTATACACGAATCCACAGCGTGTTTTATAAAAAAAAGGCAGCTGACGAGGGCCACAGGAACTGCTTCGAGAATAAACCCTAGTTAGAGACTTAGTTGCATGGGTTTTGTGACTTTCCATGAGCGCCTACATTCGAATTTTAGTAACAAACCTTTACCAGACCGCCGTATTCTAGTTTGCCTTAGAGGTAGAATTGTGCCAATGGTTTAGTACAAAACACGCCGTCCCGACCTAAGCATGAGGAGATGCATTAAAGTACTCCCACCAAGGCCACAATAATGTAGTCATGCCATCTTAATTTCCAACCGTTATACTTTGATCTTACAACGCCGCAACTGAAGAAACCACAAATTCATCCTACTTGAAGGAAAATTACAAATGACAATGCGCCCCTTCAAAAAAGGAACAGGGTCATCAGGAGTTGGACGCTAAATCCCTCCACCGTGATGCCTAATTCGCCTACAAAGAGACGTAGGCACCCAAACTCCCGGAGAGAGCACGTAAGAAACAGGCTCCCACTTATAACAGTGCCCATCCAAATAATATCAACCATTCATTTTACTTAGAATATTTAGTCTATCGCGATTCCCCTCAGCTTAATTTTTTGAACCGAGAACAAGGGCATTGGCTGAGCGTAACATCTCAAATCTTGAGATCCACAGCTCCAAGAATAGTGCACAGGGGGCATTGGATCACGACGAGCTCATACATATAAACGCAAACACTCATTCATCATCCGGCTTCTTAGAATCGCAGTAGGACATAAGCATACCCAACTGAGACACAGAACCGTGTTAAGCAAAATGTTTTACGTAACCGTGACTTTTAACAAAGCGTACGAATTAGCAGGATGCGAAAATGAATGGGAGACTGCCAATAGGCCTTAAACAAATATATGGCGGTACAGCAGAAAATGGAAAAGTAACTTGGATGGCGACAAAGTGAATCAATGGGCCAAAATCTGTTATTTAATCATCCAACGAATGCTGTGGATGCTTTCGTTTATAGTTCTTATTGACCTTGAGTGAGAGATACGCAAGCAACGCGAGAGATGCACCTTGTCCATAAATTCTCCAACGCATCATCTTCTGCATTGAAGCAGCACTAGAAGCGCGCATTGTACGAGCTCCGTTGATGAGTACAGCGCCTGTGAATATTATACCTATTGTGGTTTGTAGAAATGAGAAGTAACCTAGAATTACCTATGGCGACCAAGGGATTTTCGACCATAAGACGCTTAAATCTGTAAAGTCGACTCAGAGACTGCGCATCAGATGAGTTTTGAAGCTCGGATCTCTCTGGCATCCTTAACAAGAACCAATTTTTGAACACTTGGGCCAAAAGTGCGGGTCCCTGCCTTTCCAGGCACCAAACACATCATCATTATTATTCACATATTCTAGGTATTTGTTTGTACTTAAAATCAAATAATTGAATTTGTGATTTTATAATTTTTGCGTTTACCAAAATCAGTGTTAGTTTGTCTTGAAAAATAATAGATCAGTATGTTTTCTCTTTCCAAAACTTGCTTTATGTCATTCTTGAAATTATGTTTTTTGCGCCTTTCCAAGATCAGCTGACAAATCGGTTATATATTGAACTGCCGCCAAACAGTATATATATGTCATTTTCGTCGATATTTCACAACCGAATTTGCAAAATTGTACACTTCTTCAATATCTCGTGGATGTTCCCATGGTGTTTTATTTTCAAAATTTGCATCTTGGGTCCTACACTCTTTGAGATAGGGCCATGCAGCGAGTCATCTCTTGGAGGAATAATGCATCTTATCTTCTCCGATACAGCAACTCCTTTTTTAGTTTCCCGCTGTCATATTTTGTGGTTTGTACTGTAAAGCCTCTGCTCTTCACCTAGTTCATTATAACTCACAGTATTGTGGAAAAACCTGTGTTGTTGAGGCACGAAAGAGTCAAAATGCCATGCTGTGGAGTAAAAGTACAGCCTGAGAGGACTGAATTCATTGCTTACAATTATACAAGCTGTAAAACCACTTCAATGCACGTCAATACTCAAAGTGAAAACATTTGAGCTTATTTAACCGCTTTTTGGGTTACTAGTTGTTACCTTATCGCATACACTGTTCTGCCCTCGATCACTGAAGAATGAAAAGACATAATAAAATGCAGAAAATTTACGCCTGAATGTATATTCGTCTACGCAAACTCTTCATATTATACATGCACGCTTCTCTTTTGTCTACCGTCTTAATGCTTTTTACGCTAGTAAGAAACAATCAATCCACTATGCTGGACCTTACTACGGATTCAAGGAAAGTTTCTTGTGCTGTGTGCTTGGTAGCATTGAGTGAACCCTCTATGACCGGGCATCATTCCTAAGCATGACCGAATATGCGAAGGTTACTTTTACTAAGGCCGAGTTGTTATGCTCTGTGCAATAGTCGCTATAGAAATAAGATTGGGGATCAACAAAATTGAAATTGGTCAAATAAAACCCACGCTATTGTCAGACAGCATGATAATCTCTTTCCTAGGGCGCCATTTGACCTTGGCCTGGTACGGTCCGTCCCAAAGAATTAGGACTGGGCCCACCTCTACTAATGGGAAGCACTCTTTCAACGCCTGGAACTCGTCTTCGCCTCTATTACACCTCGTATTGCTAACCACTAACAGAGAGCATGGCAAAAAACGAGTTTGATTAAATAAGCTGCCAGAGACGACGATATATGTATACCAAGCAACATACACCCGTCTAACAGGATGTCTATTTACCCGGGTCCTCTTGTGCGCTAGCATTGAATTATTCTTCCGTGCTGTTGTGCCTTACCACAAGTTCAAGAAGGTCTCGAGTACTACAGTGTCCAACAAGTAACTATTCATTATTATCTACCCAAGGTAGTGTGAATACAAGTAAGTGGGAAACATTCGCATGGAGCCTTCACTAATACTTGCCATATTACTATATTATCATTTGGCAATCATTTTCAAAATGAGTCAGGTAGGTTTGAAGCTGTCTTTGCTCGATGGGTGCAGTTAGCGCATTAATAACCTCCAATCCAAAACTGCTAAACAATGAGCAGAGGCAGGTAGCTTATCAATGGCATTCATAAGCCCTATTATTGGGTAAAATATATCAAAAAAAATATGACTGTCAAGTGAGCAATTTACAGGCATATGAGGCGACTACATATGTAGATACGCATACATATAGATGGGTATAAAAAAGATTAAAGGAAGAAAAGGAAGGGAAAGGATGTGTTCTCTTGGTGTGTTTTAGCATGAAAGACTCAATACAGCCTCTGTCCAATGAGGCGCTTATTCCCCTCTCTCTTGGTAATAGCAAACCTTGGAGTTGTCCAATGCTGGACGCATGAAGGCATCTTCCGAGGTCCTTGTCATGTAGGGTCTAACCCATTCTCCACGATCACCTGTCAACAAGAAGACAGAGTAAATAAACAAAGTGATCTCTTCGATCCTACTCTAATCCACCCTCCTTCACGTATCTCATTCCATAACCAATCCGTACAGGAGTTATTGGCACTACCAGTAATGAAGATGAGCATAATTGAATCATCGAGTCTGGCTGCACACAAACGAACTTCGGAGGAAAGTCTTGAGCATTGCAAAACTAAAAATCTGACAAGTACTTGAATCTTTAACAAGAAAAATTCAACTCCTTGTTTCAATCCAACTTCCGACTAATGATCAATGCATTTGGGCAGGTTCAGGAATAATCAGCGAAATACTTACTGCTAACCCTCCCACCATCATAGGTGCTGAATCTGCGAAGATCACGGGGTGAGACAAAGGTGCTAGAACCGACGCGAGGGAGGGTGTGAGCCACCAACTCGGGATTGGAGGAACGTCGGGGCCACACAAGGGAGACATTACGCACCAGCACCACGGAGGGCTGGTCAATGTGCCGACGCAGTGTGGGCATACGCTGGATCAGGCGACCCGCTGAGGTGAACCATTGGGTGATGCGCGATCGAATATTATTCGGTTCACCCACTCGCAGGCCGTGATGACGGCGCACGCCGTGTCGGCGCTGACAGGTGTCGTGCTCCTCTACGTAACGACTGATAGGCAGGGTCACACCCACTCCGTGCTTCACCTGCAGTCGTGCTGCCAGGGTATCCAAACTCGGTGCGAAGGTGTTTAAAGTGGAGTTTAACAATAGCCTGTAGGATGATGGTGATAATATCAAATTGACCAAAAATCAAGGTGGGAAGGAACAAAGTTGAGGTAGAAAGACAAACCTAGGAAGAATTGCAGTTATGCTGGTGATAAGCATGCAGAGCCAGAAACGAGAATCCCTCATCAGAAAGAAGATGATGTAATAGGGCGGATCTGGAGCAATTTGAGATACACCAAGGGCGTTGTAGGCCATAATGAAGCAGAGCCAAAGGACGAGATAACTTCCAATGTACACGATTGCATGAATAACAGTCTATAAACGGCATTGTAAAACGCAAAGGAGCAAAAGTTGCAGGTCCACAGTACTATTACATATGCAGCCTTAACCGTCCGGCAACCACCTTGGTGTGATAAATTTTAGTTCGTGCCCATGGCTCCCAACCCTTCAATTTACTAATAATAAAAAATTTACCGCTTTAATGTGCCTTATTAAATCTACAATAGTGATTTAGATCGTTAATTCAGTGGCAGCAGTAAGCAAACTTGACGTAACGGATAACAGTCCTAGTCCTAGTGGATGGATGTGTAGTTTATTGTCACAAAGGAATCAACTTTAAATGGTTCAATCCATGAGGCTTCAAATCAAGACTGACCTTTGACAAGGCTACACTTTCAAATTTCGTACAATGATGACTAATGAGTCCTGATTGTGTTGCAACAGACCAGCTTCGATATTCAAGAAGCAATTCCCTTGTGTCTGAGTAGTGCCAGGATAAGGTACTAATCGTCCTCGGCTCCATGCGAGCAAATGACGTTATGAAAAACTACTGAGGTAGAGACTAGGACTAGGTAATCAACAAATTTCCCCATATACAGGTGCCTCAAACGCCTCACTCAGTAATGAAGGCAGACACACCGTAAAGGTGCCAAGTCCAGCACCGTCCAATTCCATGACGTATTCGCAACCTCTCCACCATGAGAATGACAGACAACAAATTCAACAAACATCACCAGAGCACCAATATGAAATACGCATACTCAGCAAGAGTCAGAGATGACCACTTCGAAGGCGACTCTCTCTCCCACATCCCCATGTGCATTCGACAACCCCC
>NW_020170500.1:7172-10280 GCF_000524195.1 Echinococcus granulosus
ATACTTGCACCTTCTCAGTCACTGAAAGACATCAATTCAGGGAGCCACAGCCGAGCACAGACAGACAGGAGGACAGGCTACACGAACACATGACCTTCACATTTTCTAAATCATCGTCTTTTGTATGTGGTGCCGCACTATTGAGTGGACTCAGTGTTAGGGTAATCCACACGTTTCGTTAACTCAACAATAACATCAGCGTGATCCTAAGATCCAGGCAATGCAACGGACTGATGCATTGATGAAGTGTGCCCCGTTGCACAGTGCCACCGACTCAACGAGACTTGTGCGCCTCCTCCGGGTTCGCTCCACCTACTATGCTAATGACATGACGTCCTGCTCGCACCACCCATTATACCGACGAAGCGCTACCCCTTCTCCTCACCCCCTAATGCATTCTCAGATTAATGGGGTGCCACGTCGGCTACGTAAGAGGTGGTGTTTCCTCTCACCACACAAATTGTGCTCTGACAAAACCCACCGTCTCCATGGTTTCAACCACCACTTTGATGTGCTAGCATTCCGTCCGCATCACTTCCACTCAAAGCAGACCAATTCTCGCCTACATTTGCACTATTTCCACTAGTTAGTCCCACGAGAGGAAATTGACACTGTCATGTGCTCGAGCACCAACTTGCTGATTGCGATGAACAGCTTACAAAGTATTTCGTTTCCAGGGCGATATGCAGCAGGGAGGTGAATACGAGGGCATTCATGCAGGTTGTGCCGAGTTCGTTCATGCTAGCGCTGGTGCCGATGAATACGAGGCAGGGGAGGAAGAAAATCACCAGAGATTGCCACATTGCATCCAGGGTGTTGACCCAAAAGTGCCACGCCTTGTAGGTCTGAAACAAGATGCCCAAGAAGGGATGCTTACCATTCGGCGGTAGGGGGGAGATGAAGACATGCGCAAGACACCATTGTGCACCACCCAACCAAATGACACTACATCTCATGCCTCTTCTAATTCCAGTGTGACATGGGTCTCTGCTCATGCGGCATGAACCTCCAGTTCCTCCACCAGTCAGTAACACAGCCGCTTCCAGCGTGATGCGTTCCATAACATCTTTGGGTAAGAATCTAGCATTGCTGCTCTCGTGGCAGCAATATGTGACCTCACTTCGAAGATCACCATCGCAGAGGGCGTCAGCAGCAGAGAGTACGCATCAACTGTGAATGGTTGAATTTGCGGTGATTTTGCAACAGAAGAGCCATAGAAACCGGTTCGACTTTGTCAACTACACCATGACCGATGATGGAAAGAGATTGAAATCGAGCACATTGCATCCGATCCTGAAGAACTGCTTACTACTGATTTGCCTTCAACACGTGATGGCCCAATCACCTACACGCGTTGATAGCCTATGCGGAGAACTCGAGTAGGTGAGAGAATAGACAGAAAGGGAGGAAACACGTCAGGCTCCGGGAAGCTAACATCTGCTCAACATTGACAAAGTCTTGTGCCACTTTTACTCCCATCTCATCGTAGTTGGTGGAAGAACACACAACTATGTCTCGATGAATGAAGTAGGGAAGTAAACACAGGCAGTGTTGAGTGGCACAGTAATGCGAACGTGGTATTTGTCCATGCGGTAGGACTTGGGGTGTTCCAACTCACAGAATCTGTGATATTAGCAGATAATGGGGATGCTTTCAGACTTGCATGACTTGTGAGGTCTTCAAAGCTCACCATAGAATCGCGTCCATTGCGGTAAAGTTTAGGATTGGCCATAAGGGTTCGATCATCTAAGGAGTTGTCGAGAGCGCCCAACACGAATGGTGGTATGCTGGTGAGTGTCAGATTGAAGAGCACCTGTGCCAGTTGGTCGATGTGTGCGCTGCCCGAGAAGCCGTTGAAGAATTGAAACCAAAACAACGAGAATATGTAGACCTTTAAAAAGCAATAAGGTATTATAGGTTACTTATCTATCATAAAAATAATACCTATTGTGAACAGCTTAGAATAGCACTGAATGAGTGATCGAGAAGAAACGCTAGCAGAATGCATTATGCATCTCTAACCAGCAAATCCGCTTTAGTGTGCAAAACTTTGCCATTAAGCCTGCATTATGTTAGAATAGTCTGCTTTACTACCACTCATCACCTGTGTTGGTTCAAAGCAGACAACTGTCATAGTACCCAGCGTGCGTACGTTCAAGCATGCGTGAATGTGGTAACCGCCTAAAGTGAACGCATCAGCCAGTGACCGAATTATGTGTTGTTTACCTAGTGTAAAATTTCGTCACACCACAGGAGTTTCAGGTATCAGCAGCCACTCTACGTGCTGCCTGAAGTTTAATTCACACATGTGGGTGCTATTGCGTTAGTGCTCTGGGAACTACTAGGATTGGGATTATCATTGACAGTCGGTGACAACAATTTGATACCATTCAGTCAAGGGTCGCCCTGCAGCTGAGTGTTTCCTCAACGCGTACTGACTTAGTGTACTTGAAGTCATCCGTAGTAGATAAGAACAGAGGAGATTATTCACGGGTTCAAACTGTACGCTCTTGCTCTTGTGGACAGGAAAGTTCGTTCATCACAGTACACTGATGCCTGCGCGTCCCCATTAGTCCTGTTACTTTTTGCCCCAGTAAACAGTGTACGAATAGGCTTACCTACGTTACAATTCTAGATGTAAAATAAAGGAATAGTCCCTAGTACATTTAGCAACGTGAGTTCTTCAGTCTCCACTTGGATAGTACAACGTTACCGCATCATTCAAATTACCAGACCACCGGCGCACCTGTTCACGCTCATCCTCTACAGGGGACACTTAGACGCAAAAAAGAAAGGAAGGGTAGAGATACGTACCGAGTCCTTGTAGAACATATAGAGAGCCATGCGCGCCAGCTTCTCATAGCACCAGTGGCCATGTACTAGGAGGAGGCGTTTCAGGAAGGCGAATTGTGTGATAGCGAAGTCCGAAGCCATTGCTGCCTGCATGCCCTCCTGACCGCTGATGCCCACGCCTACATCGGCACATTGGATCATGTTAACATCATTTGCCCCATCGCCCACTGCCAGTGTTTGAACTCGCAGTTCGTGTTTCACCAACTTCACCATTGAGGCCTGCCAACGTCAAAACAAGTGAGGCATCAGTTTTAT
>NW_020170500.1:10380-24964 GCF_000524195.1 Echinococcus granulosus
TGAACACTTGTGGTAGTTCAAAATAAGAGCCGCTTCAATGTGTGTTGTGTGCTGCCATTTACCTTACAGCAGTCATACATTTTGGTAAATGGGGCACAGATCAACGATGAGAACACACAAATGCGTTCGAATTGCAGATCCAGTGTGAACATCAAGGTTAATGGTACAACGTATGGAAATGATGGGAAATGTGCAATAGACAGGGTACCTTGTGGTACACGAGGTCTGCAAGTTTACTTCATTACTCTACCCTTCACGCTCCTGCTTCATTCGCCTCCTAATAGTTGGGGCTCCAGTCTACAAAAAAACGACTGCGTCTGCTAGTCATGTGTGTGGTCTACCTAGACTGCAGTGGATTCTCCACCAACGTGGTGCCAATGGGCGCCTTCCGTGCAATTATTTGATGCCTTCTCTAGAAGGAGCCCTCGAACTGCAATGTGTCAATGTCAGTGTAAATGATTTGGGGATAACAATATGAGCTGGGAAACGACTTCAACTTGTGCAGCTTGCGGACTTCCATTAGGTATTTCCCAATGGTGGCAAAAGTTTACCTTCCACTGCTAATTTTACAAACAAATGTCACAGAAATTGTTTTCCACGAAGAAACTATTACTTGAGGTGGAATGGTGAACAAAAACCAAAATGTCACATTCAATACTTTACGAAAGAGGCGGAGGAAGACGAGGACAAAGTCATCCTCACACTCCACTTACACACGTTTTGCATGCGATTTCGTTGAACTTAGCACTACAGTACAGTACACTGAAAGGAGCAATCGCTGGCTCACTCATTCACTCACACTCAATCACTCACTCAAATGTCTGTTGCATTTACAATTCAGCCTCACATCACACGTCGAAGTTACAGACCATGATCTTAGTAATCAGACAACAACAAGACCAGACATCTCCAATGAGCCAGGAGATCAGCAAGGGGCATACAGGGGAGTGTTGACTCTTCTATTCAGTTTCTAACCTTTGCATTACGCTTCGCTATACTGCCATGCACAGCCCCTGGTACAAATGGATTTGCCTGAATCATGTTCCACGCAGTCATGAAGAATCTTGTACAACCATGCATCCACATCCCAAACCGTGCCACACTGCACTGCACGCACAGCTCCGCACAGCCTAGCTATCACTGTCCAAAGTCATTCTATTTCTTCTCTTGTGTGTGTGTGTGTGTGAGTATGCTTGTTGGTGGAGCTGCCATCGACATCCTGCTTCCGAAGGATGCAGCAGCAAAATACGTGCGGTATCACTTTCCCATTAACGAAGACGCAAGACTTCACCTGCCAACTCACTCACTCATTCACTCAATCAATCAAATGTCTGTTGCATTTACAATACTGCTACTTGCCTGTCCATTGTGGACACCTTTTAGGTGATTCTACACGTAACCATTACGGGTCAGGCTACCATGACATCCTCCTTCCCAATTTGTTGCCACTTCATCACACCAATATCCACACTTCTCCTGTCTCATGCACTTCTCCTTAACACCTGCATTCATGAGGAGGATGCTGGAACAACACCCTATTGTCATAAATACCTCATCAGTTAAATGGAGCACGGTCTATCAACTGTTCATCGCCACGGATAGGTGCCAACTCCATTCATCTCCTCTCCCTGTTCCACCACTAACACCCCAGCAGCAGCCAGCTATGCATACTTCACTTTACATCACTTACTTACTTACCTGCTTACTTACATACGTACTTACACACAGACAGACATGCATGTGGACTCTTCCATCTCAACAAGCCTTCTACTCCGATTATCCATCAACACAACTTCCAAAATAACCTCTTTTGGAAAACTGTATCAGAAACCACGTAGTGATTGTCCTCTTCCATCAAGCGAAGTGATTGCACTCAGGCAAATGAGGGAGTGTTATATGGACTTCGTTCCTACACCATAAGGCGTGTGCGAAAAGCCGGATCGACGAGCCTGACGAATTAGAATGCAAAATCGAGTCCTGTGTTTGGAAACGAGGTTTGATTTACCACACACTACTATCGTGGGTGGAGTCTACGCAACACGCAAATCGGGTGCATGTCAATGGATACGAAGACAGTGGCATTGGTCAATGCAGAGTAGTGATTCGATTGTAGATTCCAACAATGTGCCTTGTTCACGCTTTGAATAAGATGCTTTCATCTTGTTGGCATGACCTTCTGGTCGTGTCTGCAGCTTCCCAGACCTTCTCTGAGTTACTCATAAGTCTCCGCCCACATTGATATAGCCAATTACAACTTCCGGTGGCACTGGAGGTGCTAGAGCACGAGCTCATTGTGAAAATTTGGAATTCCCTCTTGATTTGCTTGTGCATGTGTATAAATATTTTGGGATAAATTCCCTCACATCCGTACACTAAAATCGTAAGCACGTGAATCTCCTGAACTTCCCATGTCTGTGGCTCAGCATTTGTTTAACGGCAAAATTTAACTAAACTAGCACCTCAGACTCCGGAATTCGTCATTTCGTTGTAGCGGCATGGCCGTACACTTATACCTCTATGCGTCGGCTACTCGGCATAAAAGAATATTTTTTGACAACTGCGGCTGCTGGAGGTTACGAGGTGCTGCATTGTTGGCAGGCCAGCGACAAGTTAACACGAACCAAAGCGACAGCAATCCTGTTTTTAATGACTGAGTACTTTGTTACTTTTGCACTGATTTTAATGTGATGGCCAACGCAGGCTGTTGAACAGAGATCATCAAATGTAACTATTGGAATAAGAAAGAGACAACTAAATGTGTCCATGTTTCCTTGGCAACTTTTTAATGACACCTTTAGGTTATCTCAATTATTTTTGTAAATACAGCTACACAACTAATCTATTGCCAGGGTGGGATAGCTTTTTGAGTCCCCCTAAAAGGAGTAAAGGTTTTACAAAATGCCGTGTAATACGATGGTTGTTTATCCTTCGGTATTATCGAGGAGCCACTTTCGACTTGGCCCTTGTACCACCCCGGGTGGGCTGGCCTTTGAGCCATGCAGTAGCCCAAATGCCTTCTCTGTGCTGAATATGTATATCCTGCCCGAGTGTTGTGTCTTCTTTTGACTTCAGGGAAGTCTTGGGACACTACACTTTCGTAAGATACGCAATCCATGCTTCAATACGATTGTGATTAACGTGGGTTATCGGTGTGATTTGCCATTCAAAGTCTCTCTAAAGCAATTCTAAAGATTTTGAAGAAAGGAGATTCCTTGTTGTGATGAACAATTCAAAGTAATTCCCTCGGGCATTGCATTAAATATAATTAACCATATAGACCGTCAAAATACTGTTCTTTTTATGCTGTTAAGAGTCAATTTTTTCGCTGCACGTATTAAGGCGCAGAAATGTAGTTATTTTGCACAATATTGACATTTTTCATTTTGAATAGAATATCTATTTATAGAGTTTTTATACTTGACCAAGCCGACTAACTCAACCTTGAACTAACCAATTAATAGAAAGGGTTTTGATCACACTTTCCAAAATGGGTGTTTTATTTGCTCGAGTGTTTTTCATTGGTTCCCAAGGTATTTTTGCTTTTTGGGGTGTACTTATCGAATGGTTCCACAGTCTGTGCTTTAATGGGGAATATTATCCAGCGAAAATCTTCCACCGAGCCATGTAGGACTGTCTATCCGTGCACATCATATCCTCGTGATATGGTTAATTTTGAGGATCCAAATGCGAAATTTGCCAATAACTATGTGAAGACCACCAAATACACGTTCCTGACGTTCTTGCCACTTAATTTATGGGAACAGTTGCATCGATTTGCAAATTGTTACTTCCTTTTTATCGTATTTCTCAATTTTATGCCGAGAGTTGAAGCTTTCGCCAAAGAACTGGCTGTAATTCCTGTATTGGCTGTCTTGGCCTTTACTGCAGTTAAAGATGGTTTTGAGGACCTGAGGCGTTTTCGCGCAGACCAAAAGGTTAATGGTACGGAGGCAGACGTCTTCTCCATGTAAGTTATGGACATCACTCGCTAGCCTACTTCATGATAGCATCGCTTTACACGTTCTCCAATACTTATTTGATTGACCTGTGCTATAGATATGCTGATCACATCCTTATACTTTTGAAGACGATGAACCGAGTTGATTTTAAGGCACTATTATAATAATGAAATTAACGTATGTGTTTTTATATCATATTTAAACATGATGCTGTGATTCGGGTTGATTTTGCGGTTTCAGTGAAGAAAGGCTTTATGTAAGACGAAAGTGGGCAAACATTCGTCCAGGTGACTTTGTAAAACTACATACAAATGAGGTCATACCAGCCGATATTTTGCTGTTGAAGTCTTCTGAAATTTCCGGAATGTGTCACATTGAAACGGCTAACTTGGATGGGGAAACCAATTTAAAACAGCGTGAATGTGTTCGCTCTTCCCAAATCCAAGTAAGTAGTTTCTATTTCTTTTCCACACTTTATGCTGTTATTGAGCATTTGGGGCATTTACGTTTTTTGTGTATTTGCTTAAGAACTTCAAATGAACTAAACTTTTGTGCAAAATTGAAGTCAAATAAGCAGCATGATATATGGCATTCAGGTTTAGGGTGACGACACTGTAGAATATGAAGTTTTGACGAGAAGTGAACTGATCTATGTGAACCAGAGTTGACTTTTAGGAACGCCTATAAAGCCATAAAAGCTCTTCATAGCCTTAGCATATGCAACTTTTAAATTCGGCAAAAGTGGACATCATTTTCAAGGCCTTTTTTTTAAGCACAGGTACATGGACATTGACAAGGACTCTATTTACTGTTTTTAGCACTGATGCGAATTGCCACCTACCCCATAATACTTTATTGAATTTAAAAGTTTTTGAAGTTATTGAAACTCCTCGTTCTCTAAAATCCCCATTCTTACATATTTTGAATTTGACAATGTAAATGTCAACTGAATCAGTAAGAAAATGATGTTATTTTAAGAATTAATGTAACACAAATTATCCTAAATCTATTGGAACATTCATGTAGTTTATTTTTGACCTGAAAATCTTTGAAGTGGGTCCTCGTTTATGTAAGCCTTTTGTGGGTGAGGATGATAACAATGTGATCTTTTAACAGCTTGAATGAGAGCGGTAAAGTGTTTAGAGGCTCTTCCACTTTGTCGATAGCAGATCACCTCAATTTTTGGCTTTCATGAATCGCGGCTTTTTGGCTACTTTTTTCACTTATTATCGAGACTCAATGTTTGGACAAAGGTACTTGGATAAAATAATTTCTAGTGTGGATTTTTGACTGATACGGAAGTTTGTCGCCTTGCTTGCGTTTGACTGCCTAACTGATGTGATGACGTCGTTAGTGATAACGTAATCTGCTAAGAACTCGTGTTAAAAGTGTGAAGTACATTTTCTCCTTTTTCAATCTTATTTAGGCCTTCACACCGGAGGAATTTCTCTGGCCCGTTGAAGTAGAAGCCCCCAATGCTGAATTATATCACTTCAGCGGCAGGATGTAAGTCAATTTTCTCGGTTTTTTTTGTTGAACTCTGTGACTCGTGCTTCCGGTGCCAAGATGGTCAAGTGCTGAAACGTGATTCGTGTTAATAGAACATAGCAAACAAGTTGCTCCGTCGTATACTTAATACTTTCGAGCAGAAGTTAATTTCTTGTCCAATGTGTACTTACCCACTAAATTTTACACTTTTCTTATTTCTGTTGCGCTATTATGCAAACATATCTAAGTAACATGACAAGTTTGTCTGTGTGTGGAGTTTTTGTAGACCATTCATCATTGATTTAAAAACAGTTAGCTAGCATAAGCTCCTTTTTTGTCGCTTGGGAACCATTAACTGTCTTAAGTTCTTTTTTAGCCATACTCCAGCCCCAACGGTTGTTAGGAAGGAGAACCTACTCCTTCGGGGCTGCATCCTTCGTAATACCGATTCGGTCGAGGGTATGGTTATTTATGCTGGTAAGAGGTAGTCTCCTGTTGGATTCTTTTTCCTCAGAAATGATTTTATTGCTTCTCATTGCGGTAGGTTCTCCTTTTAATGACATTTGTCATCACGGTGCACGATAGTCTGATTTCTTGGCTGTTTGGTTTGTTGGATTCACTTGTCAAATGGGGGCCCTTTGGTGGAGAACAAAACAAAATCAAAACGGCTTTTTTTTTCACCATTTAAATTATCTAATCTCACATAAAACATATCTCTTATGGTCTGCGATCGTGGGACAATTTCCCTCTCCAAGCTCGGTAGCAACTATGGCAAGTTAGGTAAATTTGATTTCTGTAACAGCTAAATGAAGACATATGTTCTCGACTCCACAGGAGGAATTGCAGTGTTTTATTTCACCGGTGCTTACTTCGTTACTTTCCGCCACCATGTGTCAGGTGTTTTGTTACTTCTGTATGAAATAACATAGCTCCTTGGGGCTTTATCGCAGCACAGATGGCCCCTTAGCTCTTGGAGTAGGTTAATGTTCGGCTCGTATTATGGCAGCATTGCTCTCTACCGCACAGAAGGTAACACGTATGTTTGCATTCACTAGGTCGCGAAACCAAGGCAGTTCTCAACAATTCTGGTCGCAAGTTCAAACGAAGCAAGTTGGAGAGGCGCCTAAATAAGGATATTATCTTATGTATCCTTATTCTCGCAATTTTGTGCGTCACTGGATCTGTTGGTGAGTAATAAATATATCAGGGTCTTGTTAACTCAAAAGTTTGACGACTTTGGCGCACTTTGCTTGATTCAAAAGCCCAGAGGTGTGCCAGCTGACTAGAAGGACCAACAAAAAGTTCATACCTTAGGCAGTCTTGTGCAGTTTTTAATCTACCGGTTTCATTTACTGACTCATTCCTTCTTTCTTCAAGGCAGCTATATCTGGTTGAGTAGCCTTCCCGGTGCGAATATTCCCTTTCTTGAAACCGAGGAATCTGACAATGTGGCTCTCAGTGCTTTCATTAACTTCTGGACGTTTGTGATCATTTTCCAGGTAGGCAATGGCTCACTTTTCCGGTAGTGACGTTGCATTGACTCCCTTGGTGTATATCCGAGAAGTACTTATCATCATACAACATTCTATTTTGGCATAAAAAGTAGAAGGTCAGCCTATTTTATTTATATTTTTGCACATTCGTCAATTGGAATTCCACGGATCAATCTGCTCTCCCTGTAGGCCGTGATCCCTCTGCCGCTGTACATCACCGTGGAGGGTGTCAAAGTTTTACAAGTTTTCTTCATGCATCGCGATCTGGGTCTCTACGACGCAAAACGAGACCGGGGCGTGGAGGTGCATGCCTTCAACATTCCTGAGGACCTGGGCCAAATTGAATACGTCTTCTGTGACAAGACGGGCACTCTGACGGAGAATAAGATGGTCTTCAAACGGGCTGTTATTAATGGCATTGACTACTGGGTTGATGAAGGTAATGGAGCTCGTTTAAGCCCTCTGATGGGTCCCATTTACTTACCGGTTTTCCATTTGATGGCTTTTTCCATTCTAGAGTTACCTGTGGAAGTGATGGATGAGAACGCCTTACAGGATACAGATGTGAGTTGACGTTTCAGCAATCAATTTTTTCGTTTTTTATAACTACTTTTGCCGTGAGATTTGCGGTTGAAGGTGCGGGTAAGCTAGTGAATGAGTGACTGCGTTCACGTGTCTTGCCTGGTCCCAGCTTCGCCTTGTCTCTACTTACATTTTACTCGCTCCTGCGGCATTGCACACGTCGCACATTCAAAACACGCCTCCTTTGTTGTTCGGGTTTTTTTAAAGATGATGGTTTATATCTCACCTTATTCCCTTAGCAGTATGCAAGCCTTAAAGTGAATTTATTGCCAATTATCTGAATAAGAATATCTATATGGCTGGAGATATGGAAGACTCACGTAGCTAGATATGCAAGTTAAAAAAGTGTCATTCTCGTTGTCACCTTCTAATTGGTTAATCCTGTTTCGGTAATAATCGCAACATCCAAGCTTAATGTGTTCAATAGCATACCAGGTAAGGAAATCATCTGCTAATCCTCCTTCTAAATAAGGAGACCTTCAAATCCACTGATAGTCTTGATTTTGAAAGATTTTATGCAGTTTTTATTGGACAAGTGCCCTTCCTATGGCAATTTTTATTTGTAGAAACATTTGCCTAAGGGCTAATTGTTAGGTACCAAGTAGCTTCATTGGGTTACTTTGTTCCTTAAGGCGCCTTAGTCCCCTATCTGCGTTATTCTCGTCTTGAATCCTAAAAAGCTATCAGCTCCCTACATCACACTCATGATTTACAGATACAGCCCCACATCAGTAAAACCTGACTCTGCAGATATCTACTAGTACTGAAGTCATCAGACACAATAAGGTGACGCCAATTTCAGTCACAGAAGGGTAACTGGAGATCTTACGTTTGCCTGATCATGATGGTTCCTAAATCACAACCAATAAAGTATTTGCATGTGAATGGTTGTCTGTATCTGGACCCCGGGTCAGACATCACTTGCTTGTAGTGAGACGAAATTGTGCAAGCGATGGGCAGTTCTATTCATGCGAGAAACGCTGAACACAGTACAACACGACACAATAAGGCACTATTATTCACGAATATCTTAATTTTAAGGAATGATTAGTGATGATTGGCGCGATGGAGGAGGATATTCTGGCATAATTCAAGCCTACTGGCAAAGGTCGGAATAGGTAGAGAGAAATAAAAATGCAGTTTACACTGCTCGCAAATTTTTCCTTTCCATTCATTTTGGCCTAAATTCCGATTCCTAATTGACAAGAGAGTAAATGTCTTTTCAGGAGACGGTTGTACCAAACATACCACTATCAGCAGTGCGTGATTTCATTCCGTTCGTGCCGCCTCCGTCGTTCAGCTCACAGCCCAATTTCGGACGCGTGACCAGTCACTCTAGCCCCGGTTTGGGATCTATGCCTCCGTTAGAGGAAGGAAATCAGACCTTGGACTTTCTGCCACCATCATCACTCCACGCATTTGATGGAGGCGACGGGAAAAGCAGGCGGCGCAAATGCCAACGAGTTCAGGACTTTTTCCTCTGCCTCACCATCTGCAACTCCTGCGTCGTCTCCGCCAATAAAAATGTTCCCGCTCCGGTGTGTTTTTTAACATTTACGTTTAAGGACGAACTAGTTAAGTTTTTCGTTTATTTTAACTGACTGCCTACCGCTGTCATCCCTGCCAATGTGATAAGTTATGGCAGTGCAGAAGGGCGATCTATAGTTGGCTTACAGAAGAGCTGGAAAGCTATAGGTACGGAGGAACGTCGATGCCACCAAGGTGGTGGTAGAACTCTCATAGACTGGCAGACTTCAATCCCATTTCCCACCAGACGGCAGTAAACAACTGAAATGCCATCAAAATTAATTGATTTGAAAAGTCCATTTTGAGTGTGTCCATGACAATTACTACGAAGTTCGGTGGCTAACTTAAACACTTACCACCTCTTCTATAATTCTAAAAGCTGACTGGGAGCTATATAAACTGTTGAGAATATTGAAGAGAGTAAAAGCTGTCGATGATGAACATTAGATTTGTGCTGCTTGTTAATAGGAATTGGCAAGTGAAATCCGCTAATCCCTCCTTGAGCAACACGTAGACGTCGAATGCTCGCAGTAGAGTTCACAAGGGGGACGGTGCTGTGGATCCATCGAATTCGACCACATCCATAGCTGACGTCGGATTTAAATGCCTTTCCAACTAGGAACTTTAACTTATGACCTTCACTTTTAAATTGTGGGGGTTTTTGAAGTACTAAGGGAGAAGAATGCCTGAGCGAAGCACCGGAGAAGATGCACAAAAGACAAAGTGGATGGTGTAGTCCACTAGTGGTGTCACTTCGGTTCTTGCTATTTTGGAGAGCACATGATTGGATTAATTGTCAAATATAAGCTTGGGTTAGATGAGTCCTCTCTGATGGGTCGTCGCGAGCTGAGCCGTCCATGTCATTTACCTTCTTTTGTGGTATTTAGGTTCTGTATCTAGCGTCGGGTTTGCTTTCCGCTTCCAACAATACAGCACCCCGAGTCATCTCTTAGGAACTAAAAGTTCAGAGGAAATTAAGAGCATTATCGTCCTTATCAACGGCCTTTAGTCTTGTGCTTGTTTCTGGATCCCTAAATTCCCTTTCCGTTGCAGCTCGTGCCCTCACGCAAGAAGAACCCTTTTGCCCGCTTGCGTCGAGGAATGAAATCGAAAGGTGGTGATGAGGCTTCTCTCTCCTCGTCGCGTTTCCGTCGTTTCTTCATCCGTAGTTCTCGGGACGAGATTTTTGAGGTGGGGGAAGAGGCGGTAGTTGACTCAGAGAGAAACGAAGCTTTTATCGCCGCTGAAACTGCTAATACTGATGACACTTTACTTGATCGATCCATGCGCAAGTCGTTGAGCATCAGCAATCTCTTCGCCTGGCGTCAGCGCAAGTCAGACACGTCGACGTGGGAGGTGGAGGGTGAGGAGAGCCAGTCTACCCGACCTCCGAAACGCGTGCTTGCCGCTCTTGTGGACTCACCTCACCAGAAGGAAGGCAAACGGAGCCTCAAAAGTCTCATTAAATTTAGATTCTCCAATACGGGGGCTGTTGGTAATGTACCTGATACCGTGGCCTCGCTATCCGAGACACATGAGGATAATGGATCTCGTAAGATCGGCTCCAAAAACTCTCTGAAAATTCCAATGCTATTAAAATCTGGTTAGATGACTCGATGATCTGTTTCAGAACCCACAGGAAGTTGTTCCATCTCCTCAGATGATGAGAGAGTGGTTGAGCCTCAAGCACGACCCGCTAGGCAGCCATTGTTTCAGCCCAAGGCAAAACCCCCCATCACGAAGCAGTTTAAGAGGCAAAATATCCAACAGCAGTCAGCTCCAATTCTCTCATCAGACTACGATGATTGGGAGGCGCTAAGTCAAGCAGGCTCATCAACTCGGTGGCGCGATAGCAATAGCTCCCTACTTGATCGACCTTTTCACCACATCTGCCCGCTTTCGGAAAACACCCTCCTTAGTGGCTATGAATCTGAGAGTCCGGATGAAGTGACCCTCGTAAGAACGGCGTGCAAGTATGGCTGCAAATTACTGCAAAGGGGCACAGATTTTGTCATCATCTGGTTGCCGGGTAAGAAAGTCATCGGTGTATAACTATTATGATTTACCAGACTTCTCATACAGAATGCTCTCTTATGCAGTACAATTGCTAAATACTGCAAGATTGTTAGATCTTGAAAATCCCTCATTTTTATCGGCTCTAGTGGAAAAAAAATGGAGCAATTTAGTAACCTCACTCCTGCTACGGCCTCCAATGTGTCATGTTTGGTGTTGTCTCATCTCCAGGTGACGGTTTAATACGGGTGGAGGTGCTCAAGGTTTTGCCATTTGTCACAAAGCGTAAAAGGATGTCAATTATAATTCGTCATCCCGACACCGATCAAATTGTCCTCTACTGCAAGGGTGCTGATTCTGTAATCTTGCCGCTTTTGGATCCCCATAAAGGTAGTTACCGATATTTAGAATTTCACAACCAACTACATCTTCAGTAGATATCGAGATGTATTAGAAAGTAGTTCAGACAAGGTGAACTACCCGATAATTTTTCCTTCTTTTACGGTTACTGCTTGTTTTCCACAAATCCCCTCTACTTGAATAATACCAAAAGTGTGGATTTTTCCCCAAAAATGACTTGTCATGAGTTCGGGGAGACATTTGCCTCCTTTACAAAAGGCCAAGATGATCACTGAGTTCGTCATTTCAAAAAATGACTTTCTTAGCTGAGCTGGATTTTTCGTCAAGAGACTCTTAAAGAGTTTTTTTAAGAGGCTGCTACAAATGCATTGGTAGTTAGGCTTGACTTCGAACCTTGCTTCGTGACTAATGATGGTGATAAACCAATCTCATCCCACTGCCGTTTAATGGGGTTTTATTTATTAGCCCATCAGAGTTAGTATTACCAATTGTTTAAGGGCTGTCGAGCGATTTTGCTCGAGAGTTGGGTCGTTTACCAATCAGAATTTTGGTGTTGATTGTCTTTTTCATCCAGACAGCATTAATCAGCTCAGATAGGCTGGTCGCCTTGACACGTTACTGTTCAGCTTGTATTCTTCTGAATTACTTCTGATTAAACTGACCCTTCTTGTGTTTACCTCCCAATTTTACTTCCACCTGCTTTTACTTTTCCAAATTATTCCAACGATTCACTCCTACTCCATCAGGAAAGCAACTTCAGTGTCGAAGCTGCTCCACTGATAATTCGAGTGGAAAACAGCGTGCGCCAACTTCACCAAGCTGAAAGTGTTCGTGAATGACCGTGTTGTGTTCATCGTTCCCCTCACGGATAGAAATGTCCACCCATTGTGAAATTTCAACGACAGCATTCGTACATCGTTCTGCTAATGAACATTCACTCACAATATCTTGTCGTCGTTTGTTGGAAGCCGTGTGAATACCGGGTAGTAGTCGCGGGCTTCGAGCTTGAACTGTATGTGCACTGATCCACGCATCCCACGACGTGCGCGTTGGCTACCAGGAGTAGCAACTGGACGCACTTGGCATTCGGTGCTTATTGGTGTAGTAGCACTATAATGGAACAATGATGCTTTTTACGTGTCCGTCGATGTAAGGGGTATAGTCCTGGATTGACTTGTGCACCTTTTACGGCAATGATTTCTCATTTTCTCTCTCTTTAAGCCCCATGGATGCTTCATTAGCCTGCTTTCTGTGCAAGAAACGTTCGGTGCTGCATGAGTTGAGACCACGCCCTAGTTTTGACTTTGCTAGTAGAGGATAGTGACGTAACTTGGCAACTGTTGCTATGCTTCGCCCAAAATTTAGAGGCGACCATGTATAGAAGTCTCGGATGGAGTGGGAAACTCTGTATTAACCTTACCTTAATGTGGACATTTTCTTCGTCTATACATTAACTTTTCATTCCTACATGTAATAGAGAACTGTATCTTTCTTACAAGCTGTGTCTACTCACTACACCTTTCCAGGAGTGGTGCTTCTTCTCGCCTTCTTCTGCCATTAAGCCACTTTTTCATCGATGTGTCTGCGTTTCAAGCTCTTCTTCATGATTGAATGCTTAAAATTGCATCGAATTCCATCTAGGCTACACTTTACACATCACTGAACTGCCAATGTGATTTATGCCCTTCCTATACTATGTATAGCATTGTATGCGCGTAATTGGATTGTTGCATTTTTTTTATTTTTCTCTCATTATTTTTTAGGACAATCTTTTAAGAGCAGTACTGAGGAGCGCTTGAAAGATTACTCGCGATCTGGTCTAAGGACTCTCGTTATGGCTAAAAGGGTTAGTTTTTCTTAATGGTGAATGTTATTGCTGTATGAGTTGTGGCAGGTGTGTGTCTACACACTATAGATAGCCAATTCATTTTCGAGGATTGAAATTCACCTACCAACTTTAATAAGAGCTTTTTCTGAAAAAAAAAATGGTCCTGATTTTGAAGGCAGTTGAAAATTTGGACAAGTGTTAGGCAAGAGACAAGCCCAAAACCCAACCATTTTTACCTCAGTCACATTTTGCACGGGATTTTCCAATACCAAAAAGGTGCTGTCTCTTTGAAGAAATATTATCAGGGAAACAAAGGGGATGAGACCGTATCTTCCTCTATTTCATCTTGAAGTGTGGTATAAGATCTAGTGGATCAGCTTTATAGCAATGTTAGATATGAGATCATGCGCTGGCTTATAAGAATAACACCTTCACCTCACTGATTCACCAGTCCTGGCTGTTTCTCAAAAAGAGGTTTTCCTTGCATACCTTAGAAATGCGTCTTAGTCGCAAGTGATTAATTGCATCTGTAATCCGCAACACTCACATACACGCACATAAATACAAAGACGAAACAGGCATAATCCTCTAGAATTTCAGTGGTGTGTACCTTGAAAATGCGGAGTGGTTGATAGTGAGTGGGTAGTATGAGGATAATCAATTACGTGTGTGCTTGCTTAACTAACGATGGAATGCGAAAAAACAAAAACTTTTCCCGTTTGAATTAAGCCATTCAGTTGGCCAGTTAGCCAACAGGCCAAAATGTACAACCTTTTTTTTTCAAAGCGTGTGCGAAAAGAGATCTTGAGGCCTATTGCTCGTTAGTTATTAATGCACGGCATGCTGCACCCATTTAAATAGCTTCGTCATTTCCACGATTCCCATTCTCCGTCTCACCTAAGTGTAAATAGGATATTTCACCTTCACCCACTTGAAGCACTACAGAAAGTGAGTCTTGAGCTGTTAATTTCGGATTTCTCAAAGTCATCATTGGCACGTGGTTCTCTGTTTTACTCAAGAATGGAAGGTCTCTGAAATCATACGCACTAGATCGTTTTTGAGCGACACTTTACTCTACCATTCCATCTTCATCAAAAAGTGGATGTTCTGCAGCATTCGTGAGGCAGACACATTCATCAAGTTCAACTGATATTCTAGTATGTAAGGTTTCAAAATGATAGGCATGTAGTGCAGAGCACAATAAAGAATACCCTGGCGGTAGACCGCTGCATGTTGAAGCTTTATGATACGTACATGTAAAACAAATGAATGCATTTCGCAAACCTTTATGAGTCTTAAAATCAGAAATCCGCGCGAACTTTCTGATCGCCTTG
>NW_020170500.1:25064-28585 GCF_000524195.1 Echinococcus granulosus
TATGCCTTCTTTTGTCGATCTTCAGCGCATATTAATCTGGGTGGAGTCTCGTAATTAGTATACAGAGCTGCTGGGAGATGAGCACCATGAGCAGTGCGAAGATCGTGGAGTCAGGTAGCTAAAAGCATTTATCATTACCGCAAGCCAACTGTGGGGGAGGGAAGTGGGTGGTGTAACCAGAAAATCTACCTACCGCATCTACTTTTTTCTACACCTTGATTTAAGTAGTCACCTTAACGAAGAATACTCCTATAAAAATTCACCACAAGTGAGACGTATTTCCTACCCTTCTCCATCCTTCTAGGTAATTTCGGAGTCGGAGTATCAACGGTGGGCTGCTGCATGGTCATTAGCTGAACAGGACTATCTTCGGTCCGAGGAATTGAAGTACAAGTTGATGGAGGACATTGAAGTCAATTTGGAATTACTGGGTATTTACTCTCACTGTTTCTTGAGTCTGACTTATTTGTTGGCTGTGTAGAAATTAGTACTAGACGAATCACCTCTACAGACCCTTTAAGGTGTATTAGATTGAAGAGATGAGCCAATAAATAGGTGGTTAGAATAAGGTTACGTACAACTAGCCTCTAGGTGAAATTTATGAAGTTCACTACCCACCTATCACGGAATTTCGTCATATTACAGCTGATTTAGGCAATGATCAAGCGTCTCGCTCTAGACAACTACTCCACAATAACATAGGTGGCTTTGGTGTCCTAGCCACCATCATGATTGGGTTTATCACTGGCAGCCGGAGGCAGCAATTTGACACCATTTAGTCAAGGGTCTCCCTGTAGCTGGGCGTTTCCTCAATGCATGGTGACTCAGTGTACTTGATGTCATCAGTAGTGGGTATGGTCAGGTGTGAGTATCCACGCTTTACAACTGTACACTTTTGTTCTTGTAGCCAAGACATTTCGTTCGTAATGACACGCTCTTGCTTGCACGTTCTAACTAGTTCTGCTGCTTTCTGTCTCGGTGAACGGTGTATGGACTAGCCCACCTACAATGCAACGTCGTCTGGCTATAAGGATTAGTAATAGGTATTTATTAGTACGGTAGCATGTCCTTTTACTTAACTGTGGCTGTTCGATAAAAATTGTGGCCAAAAGCGTGTGGAGGTTAAATGAAGACGCTGCTACGTTTTAGGTGCTACGGGTATAGAAGACAGTCTACAGGAGGGTGTACCAGAGACTATCGCAGCACTCCGCGAGGCTGGCATGAAGGTGTGGGTGCTTACTGGGGATAAACAGGAGACCGCTACTAGCATCGCGTACGCCGCAAAACTCATCACTGAGAATCAGAGGGTACTGGTTCTCTCTGCAACCACTGCAGTGAGTCTCTCCCTTCCTCTTCAAAGCTTCGCGAATGGATTCCCAGTGAATCACGTCGAAAGGAAGCTAATCGTTTACTTGATTTGTTTGTAGGAGGAGGCAAAGTGCCAGCTAGAAAACTTTCTGGTGGATTTGCTACCTGATTCTAATATGGCAGATCCGACGTCCAATTACCTGGCTTCGCCGTCGATTCGAAAGAGATCGCGCCTGTCTGCAGTCGAAGATGGACTAGAAGCTGTTCTGCATCGACCCTTTCCCTCCGTCTCGATATTCGACAATGAGGTGGCTGTGGATATGCCTCAAGAGGGTGTTGCTCTCATACTTGACTCTGTATGTCTGCCTTTCGTTTTGGAAGAGAAAACTAAGGAGATCTTCATCAAATTGGCACGTATCTGCTCCAGTGTCATCTGCTGTCGTGTCACACCTTCCCAGAAGGTTAGCTGATTACTTCTTTAAGATATCAAATGTTATGTACATCTGAGAATCTTTTCATTATTATTTATATGCATAAGCTCGGTCCTGGCAAATTACCTTCTAAAGTTACCAAGAGGTTAGGGCTTCGATGTAAACGTCTTTCTTTACTGATCAAAATGAGTAAGCTGGGTACGACGCGTGTGTGACTGCTGGTTCACTGTTGAAGACACGAGGTGGTCCTCTTGGCATTTCAACTGGTTGTAGCAATTAATATTTATTAGCACCTTCAAAGTCCACCTGTTTCTGATATTGGCCAATCGGGAGAATTGAACGAGAGCGTTGGAGAGTGTTCGGAAACTAGGAAAGAAAAGGAATCCTTCTAGGGAATAAAAACAGGGATATTTTCTGGGGTTGCAGATATTCCCAACAATGATTGACTGTTACTGATGGCATGAGTTGAGAGGCTTAAAACGCCTAGCTGGCAGCACTTCCATCCTGTTACGCTCCTCGTCCTTGACGCTTCCCGTGGCTGCTCATCCACCTCAATCATCATGGGATATTTGTGTTATGCACTAATTTATCATTATCTTGAGAAGACTTGAACGAAACGATAGGCCTTGAAGGCAAAATTAATTACTTAAAAATAAAATGTGTCTGCTTAACGCTGCATCATGTTTTTATTCTTTCTTTCCATTACCATGTCATTTCGCTGTCATTCAACTGCCTATCTATGTTGCAAGACGTAAGGGCATCAGGTCATAAAAAAGTATTTAAGTACACATTTTCTTTTCATGCAAACCTTATCGCTCTTCAGTATTACCCGCTTTGAAGTAGCTGAGATTGATGTGATCGCCAAAAGTCCATAGTACTTTGATGGATCTTCTGTCTTGAATTCCTGCGGATTTACTCATCTACAGCAGGTGTCTTACCTCTGCCACTGCTTGACGTTCCGCTCAGTCAGTGAAGTCGGCACAACTATTGTTTTGGAGTGGGTTCACTGACACTACCCCTTAGTTAACACGGGTAGGATCTCATGTAACACCTCGGGTTTTCTCTGAAGTTATAATGAGCCACGCCAGTATGAAAAAAGCACAATTAACATACAAAAAGGCTGAGGGAATATGGGCTTGGCCGGATAGCCATATTTCCAAATAAAATTATAACTTGTAGAGACTGGAGGAGTCGTATAATTAAAGTATACAGTTAAATGAATCTCGAATGGCTGCCGGTTCCCTCCTTTCGAGCATCGCCTCCGGAGCTCGTTATCACAATGTGGTTGGCGCAGTAATAACCACTTACGAACTAAGGAGACGGAGTTTTGGAGAAGGGCAATTCGCTGGCCAGGCGGCTTTTCACATCAAACATTTCATAAGGTAATCGACATCAGTAAGAACATTCGCTCCAATGGAAAGCCATTTAATATACTACGTAATCCAAATTGGGTTAACGGAGCTAACACTCTTAGCTCTTTTCCTCACCTCAACACCCCTATCTGGCTGTCTAGGGTCACGGTGGAGGCGATGATTGTTTACGCATGTAAGGTTTGCCATAGACGAGACCATAGGTAACGCTCAAGCGTAGTATTTCTTCATTTGTTAGTCGCTCTCTCGAATGCCATGAGAGTTGGGTGTTGAGCAAAGTTTGACGTGGCTTCAATAGCCCTTCTCCTGGTGTTAGTGTTTGCCAATTAAATCATCCACGCCAGATGGTTTTTGGGGCGTCAATGTTTGGTACTTAGTCATTAAAAACAGGATTGGTGTCGCTTTGGTTCGC
>NW_020170500.1:28685-32870 GCF_000524195.1 Echinococcus granulosus
AAAGCACAGTGAGCAGTGAGAAACTGACACCAGTTAGGTTATGGATGAATGCGCCCGATAAAGCGGTCCTCAAATCAAGATGGTTAGTGTGTCCCGACAAAGGGTTGAGTTACCAACGTAGTGCAAAATAAACACATACACATTCACAAAGCATTTCATTATTTGGGGTTCTCCGTACTGCATTACTACCACAATGTGCTTTGCCTCCTTCTATTTCAGACTTGGACAAATCACCACGAAATGCTGTTGTAAAGATCCAAGCGGGGTGGTAGTGGGCAATCTTTATACACTTCCACAAGATAGTTCTATATAAAGGCACCGGAGACAAGTAATGGCTTGGGGCATCTAGAGATTTGGCGATTTGTCGTATCTCGTCGAAGAACTCAGCGAACGGTAGTTTTGACTGCACACCTTAAGCCGAGAGGCATTAAGCGGTTCTGCCCTGTATTGTGTTGGCCGCATTGATGCATAAACTGTGGCAAGACTGTAAGTTGAGGGCGTTCAGCAGGTTCAGGAAAATGAGGAAATGGGTACACTCGACGAGGCTTTAAAAATCACGTATGCAACACTTCCAAGTTACCATTTGGACACCTCGGTTGATTTTGCAGACGACATGAGGCAAACCAGACTAGCATTGGCGTTATAGGCGCCTTACGGAAAGATAAAGCGACTGTTTGCATGCAGTATTTTGTGCAAGTGATGCTTCAGAGCTCATGCATACAAATTACACCAAAAAACCACTTTGCTCCCCTATCGGGTGATTAGTACATTCGGGTTACAGTGATGCTCCGTGCAATCGCTTTTCACGGATCGCAAATTCGTAGATTTGCGAAATTTGCACTGCAACTTAACTAATGTGTAGTCGCGACGCTCCCCAGACCTGCGGAATAGGCAAACTCTTCAAAAGATCCCTCAGAAATGTTTGTTCGTGCCTATTAGTTTGCCTAAACTTTTTGCGTCTGAAGTGTTAAAATTGCTTGGAGCCTATTTGAAGCATACAATCGAGCAGGAAGTTAGAAAATGCAATTACGTGAGAGCTTTTGCTTTTCGCGACAACGTCTTTTTTATGTTACGCACCGTAATGCAGTCAGCAAGCCTTCAAATGGAAGTCAAGCGCCTTGGGAGCAGAGTTTGGGTCAGATGAAGAGGCTTGATTCTAGAACTGTGCAATCATTAGCATGCTCCGTGATTCGTACCCTACACATGCGACACTTCCCGAACCCCGGCAGATCACACAACCCAACCTCGCTAATGCTCAAGGTATCAGCATTTAAGTAGCATGAGCTCGGTACTCATGTCTTGTACAACTTCATCAAAGTGGTTACTGATTTGAAGATTGCCAGGCACAAAGTTGATTTGTGCGAAAGACTTTCGTAAGGCTAGAATGCAGTGCAGTGTGTAAAAGAGAGTGCAAAGGGGAGCGGTGTGTAGACACCTAGAAGTTATGAGAAATGCGGTCACATGAAGGACTAAAGTACGAAGATAATGTCATCATGAACAAGAACCAGGTGAAGTCGGAGTAGTATAAAAGGATTGTGCAAATCATGGGAGAGCAACAAACAATCTAAGCTGCATAAATCAAGAGAAATGAAAGGAAGTAGTTATGGCCACTGTTGCAGTAAAGTGGTCAATGCAACTCAAGTGAACTGTGAAGCAATTATGAAAAGATTGCTTGTGCATTGGTTCAAATGGATGCGCAGGCAAGGAAAATTTGACTTTGGAAATAGGATTTCAAACATCAAAGGAGGAGTCAGAGAAAGAAGTGCATTTAATGGAGTCAAGGTGAAGGAGTGCGAAATACGAAAGATGAGGCAGCTTCTACTCCTCTTCGCCGAGATGCTACACCCAGAATTAAGTAGCTGTTTGAAGTCGTGCGTGGTTGGGAGCCGGTGTGGGCGGGAGGAGGAGAAATTGGAAGGATTAATTAGAAATGCCGAGGAGGAAGAGGAAGGGTGCGAGGCACAAAATTTGAAGCATTGTTTGTTCCACTTTGCTCAAAAGTTCTGCCCAGATTCGGACGAATGTTTGGGGAAATATGTGGCTGACCTCTCCAACCATTCGGAGGTTGCGGAGTCGATTAGCCCATGCGAGAATTCGCTTGAAATGACTGGAAGTTGCAGGGCAATAAACGAGTCTCCCACGAATTCCATCGCTTGTCAGCGCAAATACCTTATAATCTTCTTACTTCTTTTGGCTCGGAGGTTTTATCCCAAGCTGGCTATGCGTCTTGAAAGTTCGGCTTTGTTCAACAGCTAATTTTTGCTATTATATAAATTCCTACTTGTTCCTTTGACAGCAGATAAACTACATTCATCTCTCATTAATTTCCACCTTGTGGAAGTGTCTCGGACCATATTTCACTCTTTCCCATCTCATTTGCTTGGCAATCTCGAGCCCTTTAATATATTCTCGTCAGTCAATTGCGACCAGCCGATAAATGAGCGTGTGTTTGTGCGCACATGCATGTGCTCTCCTCGCTTACTTTGCCTCGCTTCGCAATTTTCAAAATATCGCAAGGTTTGCGCTGCATCGCCTCATCATATAAATAGTCCCACTTTGGATTTGTGCAGGGCAAAGGTCATTTTTATGGCTTAGTCTGTGTTCACCTAAACATTGGCTGATTTTTCCTGTGATCAGAGGCAGTTTTGAAAACGCGCGCTTACTCGCCTGCTTCAACCCACTGCCCCACTCTTGTCTTGCTGTCAACGTTTCGCGTGGCTGGGGGAAGATTGCCAAATGCAAGATTATTGCTACGACATCCACTGTAGCTGTTTTGTTAATCACGTTCGCGTAAATCCCTATGCTATCAGCAGCAAAGGTTCGCAAAAGCGACTTCAGTCTGTCAAAGATCTCATTTGCCACCATGTCGATGTGAAGTTCGGGGTGGTCTGCAAGAATCAGCACAGCTCCAGCAGTTCCACTGTTAGTAGTCAATGATTTAGCATTTCGTAGGAGGCGCCTTCCTTCTGCCACTTTCACGTCTAGTCTAGTATCCAGTATACAAAGGCGGCAATTCTGTTAGTTAGGATCAAGGTTGCAACCGTTTGACCGCTTTATTCTTGCTCTGACTCGTGGTAACTCGTTCGTATTCAGCAGATTGATGAGTTACTTGCAGAAGTGGTGCAGACTATGGTCATAGTCGGACTGTAATGACATCGAGATCGCAATCACAAAAGAAGGAAATCTTGAGAACTCGTACTTAATTTTGATAAAACTCGAGGGGCAGTAACACTTCACCTGCTTGTAAGCATCACCTTCCAGTCGAACTACTGGTCATGTTAACAGATTGGCTGCGTAAATGCCGGCTGGACTTCACCCCTTTTACATCAATGTCAGACTCAAACTAGGACCGTGATCGTTCTCCCATTGGATGGCCGAGTGCCCTAAGCGGCATTGTTTGTAAATTAAGTCATTCTCTGCAGTTGGAGGCTTATTTCATATCACTCTTAGCATTGCCTAAAGACGACTGGACATTCAAAGCGCTCTGCAAGTCACTCAATTTGGAAATATGAACCGCACTACAAATGTCAATAATTGGGAGGTTAGTTTGTGATTGTAATGCCCTTTGCGAGTTTTACTTATTTGGTCGTGGTGCGACATTTTCGCCACGACGCTCACTACCACCCGTCCAGTTGTCTTACTACTCCACCTCGACATAGCAATCGGTATTGTCTTGCTGTTTTTAGAAATAGGGCTTGACTCCATCTATTCCAATTGCCGTGGATGTGGGCAGCCTTGGCAGAACTTCCGAGTTGATCATGAAATTGCCATTGTTGTGCCTAATTCTAGAACTCGCGCTCCCGGTCACACCTTCACGGTGGTGTAGTTATCACGACAGCTGCACTTGGGGCTCATTAGCAGCTGCTCAAAGTGCGAAGTCTGTCACCGTAAGTACACGCGACCAGGACGCGTGCGTCTAGTCACGACTGAGCGAGTCGCACTCCGTCTTCCACACCCTCCCTGAGGCATCCTCGTGCTCTCGCACGCACGCCCACCCGACGTGTGCTTACACACGAACACAGCAATTCCAGTACACAACAAGTGCTGACTTATTTCCTTGCACAAGTCAATGACGGGGACTAGGCCATGTAAGCCGGTTTAACATGCACGTACTGCTGGTGACGGATGATTCCAATGCTGCGGCCACCTTCATTGAGTGGGGTCGGTCGGCCCATTCAAAACGGC
>NW_020170500.1:32970-35080 GCF_000524195.1 Echinococcus granulosus
AAGGAAATTTGACAATTTTTAGTCTACAATGATGCCAAGTTGTTGCTGAATGCTTACCATTGTGATTAGTACTGACGAGGCGACTTACAAGTTTGGTTGTAAAGCCTGAGGATGGCATAGAAGCAGTAAATAGTTGTGCTGAATTATTTGGCGCTGCGATAATGTCGTTTGTACCTACTCAATTGATTGTAGTCAGGAGAGAGGTAGAATGCCGAGGCTTCAATGGAATGGCAATTATCGAAGGTGGTGCGGAGGATTGTGTATTAACAGCGTACGGAAGGGGTAGAGAAGCCACTACCGTAGTCCTGAAGCCATAGCACACGGTGGAAGTACAGTTCGCCAAGACGCAATTGCCCCGTAATTAAACATGCACTTAATTTGCCAAGGCGCAACAGAAGGCAAGTGGTACTAAGCTGAATGAATGTGTTAAAAGGCATTTGTTCATGTCTTCGAATATGAGCTACTTGAGATGGTAGGGCCAGGAATTAGTAAAAGCGACTATTCCATTGTTCTCTCAATTGGTGCGAGGTGCGAACCGTGTCGAAACTGCATTCGTCTACTTCACTTATGTCCTACCGAATTTGAGCGCCTGCTTTGCGGCTCACTGGAAAAGCCCAAATACTTTCCAAGCGTGCTTGTGGGTTAAGATCACTTAGAAGCGTACAAAACTACAAGCTTTCCTCGCATACACATTTGTGCCACAGGGATGATCATTTGAGAGGTGCAGACTTGATTTGCATTGACTGGGCTACAGTGTTAGGAAAGGGTGTCACTACGCAACCTGGAATCCACAACGTTGAGTGCAAAACTCGGTTGATCTACTCCTCTTTGTGCTCCTTTTGCATTGGCAAATAAGGACTACTTATTACATCCAGTAAAATTGCTTTGCAAAATAACTGAATCGGATTCAAAATGCGGGCATTGGGTTAAGTGTTCAACACTTGATGCATCCCGACAACTGCTTCTATTCGGTGCAAACGGTTTTGCTGGCATTGAGCAGAACACGAGAGGCAGCAGGGCAGAAGCAGCCCTGTTCCGATTGAAACCACTGACAACACGGTCAGAGTCACATGCAGTTGACTTGATGCTACAACCATGTGTGCGCCAAGGTGCGTCCTAATTGAAAAAAAGGAGAATTAACAAAGTGTCAAGTGTTTGGAGTTTCTTTTGGCACGACTACGGCCGCTTTTGGGTCTGTAGTAGGTACACACTTAGGGTTCCGTCCTTGGTAAATGCAGTTGCAACCAAAATCCCCCACGCTCAGTTAATAGCATTTATCTTCTGGGAGCACAAAAGCGGTGATGGCTACACTAAATTTCTTCAACATGCAAGAGGACCAACTCAGGTGCTTTTGGTTGGTTTCTCCGACGACAGCAGAATTGAAAGAAGGCGCAGTTGAGGGAGGTTGTTTTTGGATCTGAACACTTTCGGTTTATTAGCTCTGAGGCATTTATTCTTTGCTTTGCTACTACCTCTAAGGTTGCCGAATTTCCGCCAGTAATTTGGCCTGAAGCAATATGGGAGGAAAAGAGCCAACCCGTATGCTCTCTTCACTGCGCATCCTCAGACTTTGCGCTTCTCAGTTTTGCAAAGCAGTTGCGTAAACCGAATAACTTCGGTACTTAAAAGTTTAAGATACTTGATGCAAAGGCTAGTGAGCATGCAAAATAACAGTGAACAGGAGTGCACAGCGTCCTGAAAAGGAATATCCGTTGTCTAAGCTTAAAACTAACGCATTCGATTATTTCATTGTTCTGCCAATTATTTGTAACAGCAAAATTAAACTAGACATAGGAAGAGTGATTTTCTCAATTTTTGGCAAAGCAGCGAATGCACAAAGCCGCACTCCCTGTGAATCCATGATAAATCCAGCAAAAACAAATCACAAATCGAAGGCAAACCAATTGTTGGATCACGCTTTTAGTTCTCATTGCAGGGTGGACAAATTCGCTGCATTGCATGCGCCTGCTGAGATGGCATACCTAGTCCAAGGTGTGCCTTGCCAAAGCCGAACGACTTCCCCGGCACGCAGCATCCACTTGATCCCCTAAAACAGTGCTTCCTGAGTGCGACTTCCACCAGCGCATTGGTTGGCGCTAGCACTTAAGGA
>NW_020170500.1:35180-36804 GCF_000524195.1 Echinococcus granulosus
TCTCGGAAGTCCTCCGCCCCAAATGAAATCAAAATATGAAACAAACTCGGGGGGAAGTTGGCTCAAATCACTTTAGTTCTGCATGACACACTACACTTTCTATGTTATTCATGAAATGATGAAACGGGGAAGTGGAGGAATTGGCAATTAACTTTAAACCCTGGTTCAGAGAGCGAATTTTTCTCAACTTTGTGTAATTTCTCATAATTCATCTTTGCCCTTGGGTTAGAAACTTCAAGTAGCAATAATTGGGCCTGCTGTAAATCTCATCCTCTGATTCCCCATCGCAACTCCTTTTCTATTTAAAGACAATTTATCGCTGTAATTTGTTATGCCCCTACAACTGGGAACCTCAAGCAGTGCTTCAAAAAGCACTATCCCCTTTTAGCAGGCGACTTCAACCGCGCAGTAGTTGACAGTGGGACAAGTGACTACTTCGGGTTCAGTGCGCAACTGTCCGAGACATCCTTGTTCAAAGTAATGAAGAATTGCTAATTTAGGGTGCATAGACACGCCTCAAAAAGAATTCAAAGGTCATGGCTCCATTACTAATGACCTTCCCTAGCATTGGTCACTAACCCGTAGCTCGAATAAACTGACTCGACAAGTTTTCCGTCCACGCTGCAATGATTGCTTACGGATCCCAAGAGGTCTATCCGATACTGCCGAAGTCCAACATCCGTCTACGAATTCACTCCGTTGAACCATCCAGAAACATGACTGTCAGTTATCCGCTTTCGAGCGTCCTTTGACGGCTACCTGGAATGCATGACTTGCCACTGAACATAGCCAACTCCTAAGGGAATTTTATAACCTTAAAGCAGAATATGCCTTCGGCGAAAGAAACGACAACTGATTTGGAACTTTTCAGCACCAAAGGCATTCAAATTAAATGTAGGGGGAAGTGGATTGGTCAATGTACTGACGACTCTTGTGGGAGCGCGGGGTTGCACAAACAACATCCCGAAACTGATGGCACTATTTGACTTGAAAAAGCGAAACGCAGCAGCAAAATGCTTTCAGAAGGCCCATATTTGCATTCCGCATTATCAATCTTACTGTCGTACTTCTACTATACAATGCTTAGAAGGGTATGTGGCAGGGACTAACTCACTGACCAATCCAACCTGGAAATCTAATCAATGGCATTAGCATGCAGTGGAGTATGTGAGACGAAAGCTGTTAACACGTGATAGCAGAGCCCCAAAGTGAGGCGATCCAGGTAACCTTTGGTAGCGACCTAGGCTTTCGATGTTGAGCCATCAAGAAGTAAGATCGAGCCCGACTCCGCTGCCTCAAGTCATTTGACTGCTGCACTAGGAATAGGAAAGCACGACATGGGCCTTCGCCGAGAGAAAAACAAGTTGTGGGTTGGTGGGACTCAAGCCACCTCAAAGATATGCTTGGAGTAGGGAAAAATGTATTAAACACACAGGGAATGTTCGATGAGCGGATCGGTGCAAAACTTCTCTAACATGCAGTCAGAGTTGAGTGTTGCAGACATTACACACGTGAGTTTCACAGGTTAAGTATTACAAAGTCTACTGCCAACGTTAGAATCATTATCACTACAAAATTGAAGAGTGAAGAACACAGCAGTTGATTGGATGAACACGGAATTTTG
>NW_020170500.1:36904-38147 GCF_000524195.1 Echinococcus granulosus
AGAAGAAAAGGGATTCACAGCCAAATATAACCAATCCAAGAGAGCGAAAGCCAGCCAGATCCTCTACGATTCAACAGTCTCCTGAAACGGATCAAACAACAAAACACGCATGTCAGGTGGGGAGTACAGATGTGCGTGCACACGCACGTGGTGGTTGTGTGCTGACAAAACTTCACTCACATGAAGCACGGCATGTGGAACCGCGTCCAAAGTGATCACCTCCACCGACTTAGCAGTGCTGCTGGAATCCGTCGAAGTCAGTGGGGGTGGTGTCGCGGGTGGTGGTGTTGACGACGGCGGCGGCATTGAAAGTGACTGCAGACGGTGAGTCGAGTTGGAAGGTGTGGTGATAGAGGCTCCAATAACAATGGCTCGACCACCTAATTGCCAGGTTCCACGGCTCTGATGGGCTGGTGGCTGGTTAAACTTAGCTGCAGCCACTGACAGGGAAGAGCCACAAAGCCCGCTTGCATGTGCTCTCAAGGAAGGCGGTGGAGGTGGCGGCAGCGGCGTAGGAGTAGAGAGAGGAGGCGGAGCAGAAGGCGCTCGAGGCTGGTGAGAGGAGTGGGCATTTGGGAGAGCACTACCACCACCGGATTCAAGGAGACTCTTCAGCAACTGCGATGACGTGGCAGGACGACCGCTACTGCCGCTATTGCTGGTGGCAGTGGTGACGGCGGCGGCGCTACTGTCGGTGGCAGCAGAGGAGGTAACTTCATTCTTCGGAGAAATCTTGCGGAAAGTGTGATACTTGTGCACCACTGGACGCTTGTTGTTCGTGGTCGCAGCTACGGTGGCAGCAGCAGCCACAGTGGAAACCACACCTCTGCCTGCTGCAATCACCGGGCGTCCGGTGAGGAAGCCTGCCTTTCCACACACATCGAATGCATGTTGCGCTGTGGCGGGAAACACTGATGCAGTAGTTGCGTTTTCGACCGGAATCAACGGACGTTTGCCTAAAACGATACAACCAACCGAGTTGGGTAGAGACCTTTCAATCCCCTCCTGCCTTCTGAAGGCGTCACCCACACCGCAATCACCTATGTACTCGCAAATCAACTAACCTGCAGCCACGGATTTCGCCACCTGCGACAACACACCAGCTGGAGCAACACACTGTAGCACTGCCGCAGGGTATTGAGACGCATTGCAACACTGTTGGTGGAGGTAGGCCATCGTTGAGGTCGTCGACGTCGTCGTCATCGCTGATGTCGACGCCGATGAAAGTGTGGACTGCGATGGA
>NW_020170500.1:38247-39437 GCF_000524195.1 Echinococcus granulosus
GCACTGTCCTCGTAGCATTATGGAAATCGGATAGTCAGATGCCACAGTGCTAATCTGGTGCCATCATTCGAAAAGTCGTACTGTGAGGCACGACAAAGTCAAGTTACCAGGGTTTACGCACTTGACCTGTTTCACTTCCCCACAGCTGCATCTTATTGAAACCCAGCATCGAGTGACTGCGCTTTTGCAGTCGTGTGTTTTAAAACACTTTGTCCTACATGTTTGCCCGAATGCACCTTTTAGGCAAGCGGTAGTCTGGAAACGCGAATTTCGTTTCGGGACAGACGTCGTCTGCCCCCGAGGAGGAAGTGTACTTCATGCATGCATAGCCCTGATCACTCTACCCCATTCATAATGCGACCCACAAAGAATGCCCTCATCTAACCAGTCTATTTACTCCAAGGGAGTGGAGGCCGAGACGGAAGAGGGAAACGCCCAATCCTTCCACAAATTCGGTTCGTACGAGCGCCTTTAACCCATTGCAGAATTATAACACTTACCAAATTTACACAAAACATAAGCGAAAGTGCTCGTCACTTCACGTGACAGCAAACCTGTCAGTTTCGCCAACGTAGAGCCCAGATGGGGTAACCCTTCCACAAGGTGGTTCAACTTACGTGAAGATACGCCAATTTATGACGAAGTTTGGGAAATATATGCAATCTAGACGGAAGAGCACATCAAACCATGCGCCAGTCATCAACACGGTCAGATGGTTTTGCAACCTCGGCCAACTTTGCAGTAATTGTAGTTCCCTTCAACCAACCTGAGCGCATTCACACCTCTCGCTTGCGCGGATCCCATGACATCCCGAGGAATGGGGTGGAGATAACACCATTACCCACTGCTTACTGTTAAATACACCAATAACCATGCCTATGGCCATTTGACTCAGCAACCGCAATAGCACACGAACCGCAAAAATAAGTAACATGAACACTAAGTACAGTAATTACTCAGCCATGGAATACCCCTAAACACGGATTGTGAGCCAAAGGCAAATATCTACCATAACTTTGGAGCAACAGAAGCAACAATATCATGAAATCAACCACCAATACAGGCTACTTAAGCTTCGTTAAAAAACCACACATTTATTCATGAATTATAAGAACAGAAATGAGTTATCCTACGAAAATACTCTGGTCAATTCAGTAATGAGCACAAGCATACACAGGCATAGGCAACCG
>NW_020170500.1:39537-43394 GCF_000524195.1 Echinococcus granulosus
GACGTGCGGGCTGTCAATGGAGCACCTGCAGTTTCTCGAAGGGGCTCGTTCACCTTCGCGACGATAGGAACAGTCTGGTGAACAGTCGTGGGCAGTACAGAGGGTGCAGTCGACTGAAGCTGTGGCGGTGGTGGCGGCAGCGGTGGTGGTGGTGGTGGCGGATGAATGAGGGCAGTACTGAGCTCAAAGTCTGCACCGTCGTCGATATCAGCAGTACCTGCGAGTCCAGCAGGCTCCACGCGCTGCTGGACAGGATTCAACTTCCGCTAAAGCAAGGAGACCGTGTTCACTGTGATTTCCTCCTACTCCTCATTCGCCCACCGAAATAGGCTAATCCCAGTCACTTTATCACCATAAATCACAGCCAAACGCCATCTGCGGATATGACCCACCAAATTTACTGCTCCACATTTAAAAGGGACTGACAACCATGACCACGTGACTACAATGTGCCCACTCCCCAAAAAGTCATGACGCACTTGAAGTATCCGTGGCGAATGAACTATTCTTCACAGTTAAATTAATCACCCTGGCCTTCTATACATGCCCAAAGGAGCGTAGAAACCCACCCACTCTCCCGCGAACACACAAACCCACGACCATTTGAAGACAAGGACAAAAACGCTTCACCTACAACCCTTAACCAAATTATCCAATTAGCCTATTTGACTATGAAAGGGTTAACACCTTTATTCGCAGCAAGTGCATGAAAATCAAGTGTTCTAACTTGAATAGCTCGTCATGTTAATAAAAAGGGGAAATCAAGCACAACTAAGCTCCCTCTATACAAGGTAACATAGATGCTATAATACAACATCTGAAGCTACGCAAACACAAGACCCGACTATTGACGGCTAGGTAGACGCTTAGGTCACCGTGGCAGGAAATGTGGCGACCTTTACTGTGCTGCAACCGGAGTTCTGCAAGTAGCTAAATAAATAAACTTGGAAAAGACAAACCCAACATGAATAAAAACAAATCAACACTGCTGACACTCAGGAAAGAGGCAGAACTGAAAAAGCAAATTGATAATCAACTTGACACTCTGGGGTCAACAGACAAACAAACAAAGTAAACAAGGACCGATCCACCGACCTTTGTAGAAGGCTGCGCAGTATCCGGTGACACCTTCGACCATCGCTACCACCTGCCCAAGGCCTCGGTGTGGGGTCGGGTACCAGTGGCATCTAATGGCAGTGCGCACACACCGTCAGCTAACCGCTACTCAACCACCTGTTAGTAGGCACTGTTTTACTACCCACCTACACATACGCACGCACGCAAGCACGCACACACATACACAGCACTTACCTGACTCTTCTGCACAGACTGTGACGAAGACAAAGAAGGCGACGGTGCATCCACTGCGGGTGGAGGTGGGGACAGAGACACTGGCACTGACGACAACTGATGCTGCTCATCGTGGTGCCGTTTCAGACGCAGCAGTTGACTGGCACACATTAAGTTCGCCGGGTTCTTGCGACCCTCCTCTTCGCTTGGAGGCAGCGGCTGTAGCGTTGCACCTGCAGCACTAACAGTCGTCGTAGCAACGGCGACAGTCGTAGCGACCACTTCCGAGACAGATCCTCCAGACACGCCGACAGCAGCACCGGCGGCAGTGCCGACAGTGGAACTGCCCATGTGGACCACTTCTTCGCCCAACCCTCTGCTCACCCGCTGACTCTAATAGGTGAGCCACACAAAGCAATCAAGTCACGGTCATATCGTCTCAAATAAGGCAAATTCCAACACACGTACCTTCTCGGAGGACTCCACCAGGGCTTCTGCCGTTGCGGCCTCGATTGCAACGGAGCTATATACCCGAGAAAACGCCTGCGACGACTGATTTTCCCTCGCCATCACCACCTCCCCGGCACCGCTTCCTCCGGTCGACATCGACGACATCGTCACTCCCACTGGCGCCACCGTCGTAGTCGTTTGGGAGAGCGCAAACGGTGGCACCGATGGCTGTGACGCTTGTTGAGATGACAAGTGAGTGCCACCAGCAATCAACAGACGCCTTCTGTTCAGAATTTTCGGCACTGTCGAGGTGCCCGTGTATACCTTGCGAATAACCTTTCTAGGGCTGTGTCGACGAAAACTCAGTCCCCCCGCGAGGGGCAACACAAACGGAGAAGCAGGATGGTGAGACTGGTGACCAAGACTGTGAGCATGGGCATGAGGCACTCCCTCTCCATCGTCACCACCTTCCTCCGCTGCATCGCTGTCTCGTGAGCGCGGACGTCGCGTCACACTTCCCGACGACCTTGCAACAGCAGCGGCCGCAGCTGCAGCGGCCGCAGCGCTCAGATGCCGCATCCCCATACGATGCAGAGGATGCAGCATGCGTCCCCCACCTAACTGCACACCTCTGCGACGAGCCGCCACACTCAATACGCGGCTCCTGTTGTAACCCATGGCGGAACTGGGTCGCAGAGACGGCGGCGAGTCGCAGACTACCAGCTCACGTCCTTTCAGTCCGCTCTCACCATCGGAGCGCGTATCCAAGCACACAGTATCGCCAGTGGCACCAGCACTGCCACCAACAGTAGCAGCAGCAACAGAAGTCGGTGAGAGGACCTGCGCGCCGCGAAAAGCGTTCGATGCTAACATCGTCGTCGTCGTCGTCGTCGTCGTCGTCGTCGTCGATGGCGATGATTGTGCACCCGAGGTATTGCGCTTCCGCACTTGCCGAACCAACGCCTCACCTCTGGGGTGATAGGCGAGAGTGATATTGAACTCCTGTTCACTATTGGCATTGGTTTTGGTAGAAAGTCCATTGATGTTGAAGCCAGTCTCGGTGACCCGCTGCAGGAGGATACTGAGGTCGTCGCTGTGAAGCTGCTTGATGTGAATCTCGTCGCCATCCTGCACCACACTACAGGTCAGACCCAACACCACACGGTCCAACAGAGTGAGTCTTCGATGCAAGTCACGCCGATGATGTAGAGCACGCGCCCTCTCCATGTGCACCTCAGCATCACCTACTGTAGTAGAGGCAACAGCATTTCTTGCCGCTGCAAACGCCCTCGAGGGCCTGGCATAGAAACAGCCCCTTCTCTTGCGTTGACCCGCAAGGAAACCCACTTCATGCGACTGCCTGACAACGGCAACCTTACGTGGGTAGCATCTCGCACCTCCATCGAAGTCGTTTGATGACTCCGACAAGCTCCTAGACCGTGATCTCGACTGTGCACATGCTAATCGAAGTACATTTCTTCGGCGTTTTCTCTCAAACAGCATCGACCTTGCACACCTCCTCAAATCACTGCCACGCAGCACACTCGCCTCCTGCGTTGCCACATCCGCACCACTCTTCACAAGTGAAATGTCCGCCTCAGCACCCATTCCCTTGCATTGAACGATTCCAGTCTCATGCTTTGCTTCACCTCCTGCACCTCTTGTTTGCTCCAACCCTCTCCTCTGCTCCTTTGCTTCTGCTTCCTCCTCCCCCTCCTCCTCATTCTCATCTGCAGACGTATGACTAGAGGTTGGTGCACAACGTTTGCGGATGATTGCAACCTCACCGCCTTTCTGCAACCTCGTCCTCTCACTTGCATCACCATAGCAGAACTTCCAGTCAATGTGGTGGCGAATGTTCATCGAGCGTCGAGGTCTCGTCTGCATGGCACTTCTGGAGACACTTCGCTTGTTCGACTCCAAGAGTGGCTGTGAAGACTTACGCGGACGACCGCGCCTCACCTCTGTAGTCGGTCGCAGCATGTGGGAGGCCTGCGATTTGGCCTGAGCCAACTTCTTTGCGGCTGCCCTGGCATTTCGATCACGGACGCGTTTCGCATTCCGCGATAGCCCTGTCAAACGCTCTGCAGCCTCAACACTAGGATTCACCATGTCCG
>NW_020170500.1:43494-49545 GCF_000524195.1 Echinococcus granulosus
CAAAGCGCCTAGGTCGGGGATTCAATCGAAGTCGTCTCATAGCTCCCCGTTTCGGCTGTTTGCACTTCATCAGCCTCCTTCTCCGCAAAGCTCTTGTTACTCCTGGTCGCACTAAACCACATGAAGCAAGAAATATGTCCTTTTCATCAAGATCATCGTTCATTTTTACCATGTCAGCCGACATCTTGTCGAACAAATTCTGTAGATTGATCTCCCTGAAGGCGTGCACTACATCTTCCCTCTCATTTTCTTTTGGTCCATTTTTGCGCAATCTGCTTTGCAGAAACTGCCGTCTGGACAAATACACTCCACCCACAGTGCTAATTTCCTCCATTACCTCTCGAAGAATTTCATCACACACTTGGAAGCAGTGGAAGTTGTTGGGAGGAAGCCAATCGTATCGCAGCGCCCTCAGTTCATTCTCACAGTTGATAAACGCCGGTTGGCCGATTGCAAACACATCCAACTTATCCGGATATGAACTCCACCTAGCTGGAGTGGTCTTGGCTGAATCAAATCCATTTGCTTCCCGATCAGATTGAGAGCCAGCATTAACGTCGTCTGTTATCGCCAATTTGCCTGCTTCACTCCACACCCTACTCATTTCCTTCTCTGCTTCTCTCCCACTTCTTTCATGCAGAGCTGTTGATAAAACTGTGCTAACCTCCGCCGAATCAGCATCCTTCGAACCCCGCCTCTTGTTCTTCCTTACGAGTCCAAGCTTCTCAACCACGGACTTCGACTTACCGCGATTTCTGTAACAGCACGACTAATCACACCCAACATCAACTTACCTCGTCATCATTTCAATTTTGGGAAGAACTGGATTCTATAACGCAAAGAAGCGAAAAGAATCGTTAGTCAGATATGACCCAAAAATTCACCAAAAAGGGGTGAGCCACATAACATCAACCCCGCAAAATAAACCACATGGAATGTGAAGCTTATGGTGAAAGAGTTGTACCCGACATTTGACCTCAACGCTACTACATTTGAACGGGTCTCAAGATAGGACTTTGAATTATCTGACCATCACATACGCATGCTGCCTTCTCCTGGTCCTTCTGTAATCAACATAAGCTGAGAAGGCTAGTAGCATCGAATTACACCCACCACTATTAGGCTAAATAATTATTAACGCATGAGAAGAGGATCCAGCGAAGATTTCCACTAATCTACGTTTTAAGCACCAAAGTCTTACGTCCCTGCCTAGAATCGAAACTTCTGCATACACAGCGCCAAATCCCGACCTACCCACAGCGGAGCGTGATTGGCCGATAAAACCAAACAACAATGCAGCTGGTCATTCAAACATATATTTTAACGAAAGCGTAACAGATCCAGAAGTAGACCCTTCTACATTCAAAGTTTTGTTAAGCATCTAGGCGTAATAAGCAACGCCCCCGTTGCTAGTGTGTTTTTTTTAAAGTTGGGGTAGAACAAAACTGGAATTTTGAATCTCACTTTACTTCCAGCCGACAAAATAACATCTAAGCCTTTTCGATTTATACGGCCGTAGTCTAGAAGCTAAAGTGTTTGGAGTAAAAGCGTTCGTCAATCGCTCGAACCAGTTTGAAGTCGTGCAAATCAAAATACTTGTAAATGGCTGAATCGATTAAGGGTTTTGATTTTCCTGTAATATTAAAGAGGTGCATTCCAAACTCTTCTATGCCAAACATTAAGTTAAGTGCTCCTTTCAAGCATTTTGCTTGTTGTCGTTTTGTGTGCTCTCAAATATGCATTACAACCATATTTAGGTTAGAGGAGTCGGGTAAGTACCTATTTAGATTCCAAGGCAGCGAAACCCTTGTGTTAGTGTGGACACAAGGCCTCTAGTAAGCTATGAAATTAGTGTAACAGCAAATCAGGATTCAGTGCGCGTCACTGGACTCCTACTATGGTGTTTCGAGCTCTCCTCAAAGTCGTAATAACCCAAAGCATCGTAGCAGGACACATAGTAGTAACGCAGAGAAGCGCTGAAAGGCCTCAGCGTGGTCTGAAGGCCATGCCGCAGAGCAGAAGTACAGCCTGAGGGACTGAAATATCCGCGCGACCAAACAATCAAATCGTTACACTTACCAATGCGTTTGCGGTTTCAACAGATTCAATCCGTGTCATTTAGGTCTTATATCAGTTGATAAAACAATATTGGTCTTCGACAATAATATTCGCGCTCTACTTTGTGCCTCAAAGTGGAATAGCCTGCTTAAGAGCAGCTTTGCATAAAACCAGTAAAGCTGGAGTCAAAGCCGATTATCAGTTACGAGTCCAGTCTGCAAATAATTTTGGATTTTAAAAGAAGGCATTTTTAAATTCTACTAGATAATTTTATGATACATACTTGTAGGGAGGTAGAGAAGCTGGTACAGTCGCAGAATCAGTGACATGAGTGTCGGCTACGCCATTTCTTCCACTTGCCTCCAGTCTCAGAGCCCTGGAATCAGAACATTGCCTCGTAGCAGACATTGTATGTTGTTTGAGGGTGGAATTATACCAACAACCAAGGTTCTATGTGGAATCGATTCTGACTCCCCTTCAAGGATCGATGGTGTTCTTTCAGGCGCAGGATTGACCCAATTCGCCTGCTTGCTACTTAAAAGGTGCATTCAACTACGCATGTATTACACAGCCCACTTGTTGTTTGGACCATTGCTTTCGGTGTTTCCCTTAGGGCCCGTTTCGTCGTACACCCTATTCGATGGGTTGCTTTCTTTATTTAGCATGTGGACCTAGTCCTCGTATCCGACCGATGGCATTTTATTATTCAGGACCTTGACTGGTTGCGCGTGGAGCGTTGGATCCAAGATCAAGTAACTTGTTGTTAAAGTGATAGTTTCCACGGAATCACCTTTTTGCTAGACCGTGGGTTGGCTAAACTTATCGGAATGTCTTTACTGACGCTATAATAAACGGAAACGTTCGGATTTGTGATTAAGAATGTTTCACAACTTCTGTAGTCGCAATACATACTCTGGGGTGTTGTGATTCAACGCTTTACTGTTTAATGGGAAGATGCCAGCTGTTACTCTCAACTCGCAGTCGGTAAGCGTGTGGAACAGCACGTTCATTGGCGTTTCATCGATTTGAGTGGAGTAGTATTGCTTAATGTCTCGCAAGATGCGAATATCTTCGTTTTGCACAAAATTTATGGCAACACCTTTGCGCCCGAAACGTCCCAATCTTCCAATACAATGAATGTAAAGCTAACGATTATTTGGCAAGTCGTAGTTAATGACCATGGACACCTGCTGCACGTCTATACCTCTCGCCAGGAGGTCAGTAGTAATCAGAACGCGACTTTCACTGCTACAGAAATTCCTCATAATTTCTTCCCGTTCTTTTTGCACCATGTCGCCGTGCATAACTGTAACGGTGAAGTTACTCTTACGCATTTTATCGGCCAGCCATTCGGCCTTTCGACAGGTGTTGCAAAATATGACAGATTGGGTAACCGTCAGAGTGTCGCAGAGATCGCAGCCCTACATGCAAAGAGATGCCAATTCAGGCGTAAATCTTAAATCTGTAAATAGAGGCCCTTAGTCAGAACCTTGAGCATCAAATAAAAGTGCGATTTGTTTTATTGAATTGCGCATTACAGTGTAGATGGCGGGATGTCGTGTATGTCTTCAAAGTCCCAAAATATTTGCATGGTCCGGTGGCAGGCGCCGCTCAATGTTGGCGCCTTGATCACTATGCGCATTTTCCGAAAACTCATGTTGAAAAATAAACCGATTAATAAAACAAGAACGGCTTTGTTAAGCTTCTTGGATCTTCGGAGATTCTCCCTCGACCATTTTTGTCAAATTATCTATTCTGGCGAATATATGCCGGTTTTCTCTCTCTCTCTCTCTCTCGCTCCCCAAATGACAAGAGACCAAAAATACCAACGCGTTGAAGAGGTCATTAGATTAAAATGGTGCAATCACTACAAAGTGGAGTCTTTTGAAGCTCTAATAAGTAATCCGGGTCCAGCGACAATCATGTGTGTCATGGGTAGCTGAGGTCTATCAGCACCTTTGGAATAAGGTGTCCCGCACTATCATTTGCCCTGTATGGCCCAGTCGTCCGTGTAATTTATGGAGGACTGCTTGTACTAATGGATCTGGATCTACTAAGCTCTTGGGTGTACTAGTTTGTTTGTGGTGCAATAAAGCCTCATCATCTGGAGACAGTTATAACAGCCCTTGCCGTGTGCATCGGGCAAATTTCTCAGATGACATCACTTTCGTCTTTAGTGCTTATTTTTTTGGAAAAGTGCAGCGAATCTGTGGTACACTAAGGTGGTCTAGGAACCATTGCATAGCATATTTCTCCATTAGTATTTAACGTGTTCTCTAAGGAAGAGTGTATTCGTAGAATCGTCGCTAATTCCGCCTTTTCTGATTTGCGAGGCGACACCCGTACTACTATGCACACTCCCTTCCATGCATTCCATTATCGGATCACACTGCTACATTTCACTGAACGAGCGGACCAATGAAAGGTCCAACCCGGACAACACGTGGTGGTCTGCTCGCACTGTAAATTAACTAGTGGTTAAATTATGCCTGAAATGTGTGGTAATTGTTAAACTAGCGGCAGGCTCACGTTGCCTGGATCTTCTCTGTCTCACCTACTTATTAAGCGTGGTATCGTGGACGCGACGTGGTGTTACCGACTCTCGTCAACATTTAGTGGGAGTACACCACTCACAGTCGTATTACCTGAATCAACGTCTAGGAGGAATGGTGAAGCACCTGACTCGGAATTATGTAATGCCAGACTCAATGAGGATTAGAGGTTTTGCTTTAGTTCCTTGAACACTTTATTGCGCTTCTTCTCCCAATTTTAAATCTTACTGGCCTACTTTCCCGTGAGTTGATGCACTAGGCTTCTAATTTTGGCAAAGCCTTTAACAAAAAACCTGTCATGGGCTGCTGAGCCTGGGGAATTACGGAGTTTCGTCAAACATGAGTTGGAGTGAGCATCTACCTTATCTCTAAAAGCTGCACTTGATTTCCATTTAAAATTTGTATGAATGCTGTACGGCTTAAATCAAATTACCAACAAATTGGTACACTGCTGCTTTTATCGCTCAGATGCTGTCGGAAGAAATGCATTAGGAATCACTGGGCGATCCAGCAACTGAGTGCAAAATCATCAATCCAATTCACGTGGACAAGCATACTGAAGACCGGTTGGTATTGAGGCCTATTTGGCATGCTCTTCAGTGATGACATGGAAAGTGAAATTAGAAGTGCAATCTGTATAGGATTTTCCGAAGTAGTCCTGCATGAAAATGAAAGAGTACTTTCGACTGAACCAAAAGTGTGACAGTTGAAACAAAGGGCTATTCGCAGGCACCTATATGAGTACGGTCAAGATGGAATTGTTCTAACGAGGCGGTGAAGTTAGGCTGAGGAGACGAATCAGCCCCGATAAGGGCGCAAAGAAGCTGAGGTGAGAAGTGCACGTGATTTGAGGTCAATGTCCGAACAACGCGCATATGGGGGTTAATAGCTGACAAAGCCGAGCCAATTGTGCAAGCCAGATTCTTTACTTCTGAAATCACTGCATGCTTCCGCAACAAATAGCGGTAGAGGAAGCGATTTCCAAATGCATGCGGTTTTGAAACGCAAAATTGGCGGCAATATACGTATATTTCGGCAACGGATTGAATCACTAAATGGGTTTCATTGGGGATCAAATTGAGCATTATTTGCACATGATATTGGATTTTTGCTTAGAAGACTTAAGCATTTTGTTGAAGCATGGCGTTGTCGCTTGATTTGCATTTAGTTCATCTTAGGTGGGCGACCATTTCAAACATCACCGACAACATGCATAGTAGAGCATGCATCGCTGGGAAGCACTACATAGACATTATTATGCTATGTTGTGCTGATCTGATGCATTGTTAAGGTGTGTGTTGAGCTGCACGTGTGCATTGGTCGCCGCGGGATGTGCTTGCACTCTGCGGCATGGCTATCAGACACCCGGCCATGGCCATAGACACTAAACGGCTCCCTACAAATATAATATTCATTTATCATACTGCTACGAGGACAGTGA
>NW_020170500.1:49645-52072 GCF_000524195.1 Echinococcus granulosus
AGCTCACCTGTATTAAAGGTGATCGTAATCTAAAACGAAGATGTATGCTGTACTGATCTATTACATTGTCTGTTCAATTAAGCATTATTACTTATCCCCCCAAAATTGGATCATACTGCACAAGTGTTAGGTTTATTAAAAACCTCAAAGTCACAGGAGGAAATAAAGCAGAAGGGAAAAGGATTAGGGTCTGGAATCATGAATTCTAAAAAGTGAGAGATGGTTGTGGCAGATAGGTGAGGAATTAATTCCTTGAGTAATGTGAACTGGAAAACCAGATGAAAATGTGGCTGGTAGGGTGTAGGGGGAACTGCAGTTGCGATGGGGCAGGGAAGAATTCCCAGCAGTTCATAATCCGCTTTTTTTAATTTACTCCTTACAGTAGGCGTCACGCGTATTTTTCTGCTTATCCTCTTGATTGGTTCAGCGATACTTGGGGGACAGCTTTGGCACCGTAAGAAAGGGGGCCACTGCGGTTATGACGTGCTATTGCAGCCTACTTCCCGTCACTTCCCTTCAATTTGTAATCGCCACCTAGCGTGTACAAGCTTTCAACGGCTTTGGAATATCTAACTCTCTTAGGGTCGCTGAACATGCTGCATAATCCCTCACTGATTGCCGGACCGATGCTTCCGTGCAGTGAATATTCCTCACTTCGTTTTATTATACTGCCAGCAATATTCAAGTAAAGCTGAACTGCCTAAAAGTGCTGGGAATTTGTGAAATGCACTGGAGGCTAATTGTGAGTGCTCCTTGCAGTGCCAATCTTCCGCTAATTGATGGAGTTAACAGTGCACACAGGGTGAGTTCTTCACCAGACTTAGTTTTTTGCTTTTATCAACAATACCATCATTAGTGACTCACTTTGATAGAAATGAATGCAGTGACGTAATTTTAGTGCATTTACCAAATGTGATCGTTTGAGAGTTCTGTGCCCAGAGGATACGCTTCTGCATCAACAACCCCTAAGTCTTGCGTCTTTTCCGCCAACTTGACTGCCGCCAACCCCAACGTCATCGCAGCTGAGTTCAGTTTGAACACCACTAGAGTAGGTGATTCCTGTCTTGCAAAGTAGTTGCCCCTCCTTTTTGCTCATTTGTAAACTGCAGCTTCTTAATGGAAATAAATTGTGCCTCAAAGACATTGCCTCTCGCTTATTTTGACTCGTGCCTTTCGTGCAAAAGCCCTATCGCCCGAAACGGTCATATTCTAGCAGCGCCCTAGAGAGAAACAATTCCTAAAGAGTGTTCTTGATCAACTACTCAATGCTCGTTTTTTACCAGTCAAAGGGATCTTACTCAAACCCTTCTTATTTTTTTAGAGAAGCCTTCATTCACCTACTAACTTTGTAATTTATTCTTCTCGAGTCAAAGCAAACGACAGTTTTACGTAGCTGCGCTTCATAAAAGTACGTCAGCTATTCCTTAAAGCTTGTTTTTAATCAGTTTAAAAATATTTATTGTCCAATAATTAAAGACACCTAATTATACCTCTTTTCCTAACATTTAGGAGAAAATGCCGTTCAAGTGTCAGAATCGCAATAAATTCCTCTCGCAGAGAAGTAGTCTAAACAGGCTCATTTTTGGAGTTCTTAAGAGTGAGTTAGGTAATTTCAAATAATAAGTCAAACGAAATCTTAAATGCTTATTTTCTGATGCGTGAATGCATTTTATTTTGCATTGCTTTAACAATACTTCCGGACAGGAAACTCTCGTGAAAATGTGTCTTTCTAACGCCGCTGCTGTTGACCTTATCTAAGGTCTAACGTTATTGGTTGATTAACTCAATTCACATTCAACGGACAAGTGGAATAGAGAGATTGGTAACTCATCATCACCTCAATCGCTGGATTGCACCCCTTTACAATTTTCGTCAAATAATGCTTGTCGACGTATTTAGCTTCTTTTGGAAGCTCAGCGCAGTTGTCGGAAACAGAGGAGAGGTCTATGTTTGAATCTTGATCCATGGCCTGCTTATGTGCCTCCATCCATTTAAGTAATTTGTGATACTGCAGGCAGATACGCAAATATTTGATCACCCCCTTTGCCAAGTCTGTGGAAAGACGCGCCTTTGCAGCGCATCCCAGGCTTGCACAGTTATGTACTTCTACGGTTCAGTAGACTCAAGTCGGAGCAGTAATGACACAGGACTACAGTCTAAGTCAATATAGGACTGCTGTCAAGGGTAGAAAAGTAATAGAAAAGCAAAAGCATCTGACAATTACCCGGTTCATGGTGAAACTAAGAGCAGCATTATCCAAGGTCTGAACGCAGCGTTTGATTGTCAACCAAATAAAAGTAGTCCTGGTACAAGCGGCTGCTTTCGAGACAATTCTAACATAGCTCAACATTGTAGACATCCCATTTGATAACATAATTAAGATACTCACTTCTGCCGGCATTATGCTACTTTACTGGTTAAATATGC
>NW_020170500.1:52172-53408 GCF_000524195.1 Echinococcus granulosus
CTCAGACATCGTCGAGGACAGGGAAACTACGTCATTTTGCTGTTGACGCAGACGTCTATATTTGGCACCTATGGCAAACTTGCCCAATTCGTGGGTGTGCCTACTGGTCTCTTTGACCAAAATCAGTTCCCTTTTTACTCTGACTGGAATAATCAAAGCTGCTGCACATATTTAAATAAAATATACTCTTTTTCTCAACTAGTGTACAGAGGCAGCAAATCCATTGACACAGAAGTATGCCGTGTGCTTGTGTGGAGGCTGAGTGAGTGCTGGAGATCGGGAGGGCTCAATTCTCACCTCTTTATGACATGTCAATCGGTCCCCAAGCTTATCGCGTACGCTGTCAAATTTAAGGCTTATCTGTAAGGGATATTAGCCTTGCAGATAAGGTGAGCAAGAGCACGAGATTAGCTACCTCATAGAATGTTGGAGCAATGGGCACGAAGTAAGCCAGCTTTTGGAGCATAGTAGTAAAAACTCGCCAACTCTTACAAATTCCGGGTCAGAAGTGGTGAGAGCGTTGCCTCTCCTTAAAATGCTCCTACTTTTCTCTACTCTACGGATACCAGAGTATATATGACGATGAGCGAAACACCCGGAATACCAGACACCTACTACATATCACGCCCAACTTGGCCACAGGAAGAAATTGCATCATCTGGAATTGAATTAACATTGACACAATTGTCAAATGACCTGGAGGTGTTTTAATGGAAAATATTGCCATATAGTACATTACGATATTCAATCGCAACCTGTACGCAGTATTCTCCAATGCAAGAGAGGTAAACTGGGCGTGTATTTCAAACAAATAGTCAAAGCCAACGAATTTTCCGTGTTCCTATGGGAAGTTTTAAGCACACATTTAGATCTCCTTCATGAGTCGGAAGATGAACTTCCCCCCCATTAACACTACACTTCCATCTGTGGGCAATTCATCCCCTACAACTAACAGGTGTAAGGTATTTTTGGAAAGCGTGTTGACCCACCATATACGTCACCACCTTGAGGAGCTCAGGTAGTTTCTGGCAGTTTCCTCCATCATTTGATGAATCCAAAAAATAAGCAAAAATGTGGAAGGGCACACTAACGAATACCGCATCAATAGCCTCAAGCCTGTCTGGCAATTCAGGATTATCCCAGTGAAGATAAAGGGAAGTCGTACATCAGCGTGTCAGAGGAATTTGCAGGTTTCTCAGTCTCGAACATTTAGAGTTGGTCATTTCACTGACCTCC
>NW_020170500.1:53508-55552 GCF_000524195.1 Echinococcus granulosus
GGGATGTTGAACCAATTTGAGTTCATTAGAAAGCCTGATCATTGCTCCATATCCAATATTCCAAAGACGAACTTCCGATCGTCACAATTATTACTAAATAAAATAGGTGCCGTTGGCATGTCTTTTGCCTTCATGTAATTCAAAGGCAAAAACACCTCGTCATGTGTTATTTCGTCTTGCCAAATCGAATTGACTTGCACCCAATGGTGAATTTCTTTGAGAATTTGGCACACCTGTAGGAGGTACGACAAGCCAACATGTCTCATCGTAGCTGACGAGTGACCGACTGCTTGGGTGGTATCATCAGGGCACGAATTATGCGCTGAATGGCAGGTAATAGATACTTTGAGCTTGTCGGTCTCCAAGCTGTAGAATTGAAAGAGACAGACGGATGTCATGTAAACCACATGTGCGCCAAGATGCTTGTGCTTAAAGGGTCTGACTTGCTTCTGATTTACGACATGCCCATTTATAGAGACAGGTACTTTGGCGCAAGGCATCCGAATTCACACCTGGTGGGGCACTGAAGCAGCTGCGCCTAGTCACACTTGGCACAAAGAACAAAACCATTTGTCTTAGAGCCACCATTATTGCAGCTGTTTACTTATCAGTTTTGCTTTTCCTCCTCAGGGAATTCTCCATTTAAAGAAGCGGCATACCTTCCTACTCAAATTCGTTCATCTGTAGAAGTGATGCGAACTAAACTAACACTTCCAACCTCCATTCTGACTGAACTTGGGTGTCAATTTGAGGGTCAGCCACCCTTCCACCCTCCTTTTGACCTCCTCTCCACAATGTCAGTCATTCATAGCTTAATGCCTTCTCCAATCAACAATCAGCTGAATCGCTTCAACCTGAGTCCTTTGTTCGCTTATCAATGAAGGTGTCAGGATGGTGTGGGAGAAGAATCCATCAATTTGTCCCAGTGAGTTCACCCCGAAGATTCATTTGTGTAGCTAAAGGTCGCTTTCTCAGATGTTTGCCTATTTTTAATTTGTATTTGGGTAAATAATTCGCATGCTCAAATAAAATGCCAGCCTAATTTGAGATCCACATAAGTCACCTCACTTCCCACGGAAACCACCCCTTGTTTCCTTTCATGCTTGCAAAATCCAATTACTTAGCACGGGATACAAAATTAGTGGATTTTTACTCAGTTAAAAGTGGATATTTTGCTCTCAGAACAGCAGAAACGTAGGCACTAAGCTTCCTAAAATGTTTTAATTCCTCACCTATTCATAGCTGTCATGACAATAGTGGAGATCAAAAAGGGTAAGAAGTTGTAATTCCATGTATCTCTCGACTTCCCCTATCTGTCATATTGGTTGCTATCGTGGTTACTACCCAAAACTCCTTGTTCTAAGGTGAGAGTGTTTTAACAGATTGTACGCAAGCAGCTGCGAATGATGATGCGCATCCAACTCAAACAGTCATGGTGCCAATTCACCCCCTTCACGTGTATCATCCTCTGCATGTAGATGGTGAAGGGAGAAACTGTCTGGACTGACCTATTACACGCAGATGTCCTCGGATGTCTAACCTCTTCATTTACTACCGAGAAGAATAAGGAAGAAGAAGTGGTGATGATGATCCACAAAAGAGCCTGCATAGAAGCGCTGAATTGTCCAGCTAGCGATTAATGGTAAGTTCAGTTGTGATTGGTAGTCAAGTAGCCAATTTCGTGGTAGGAAAGAATTCAAAAAGCAAGCAAAGACTTCTCCAGCACTTGGCAGGGGCTGAAGCATCCTTCGTAAGCAGTTCACGTAATATGAGAAAAGACATGTCGTGGCTGAAGTCATTGGATGGAACCACGACACAACTCAGAGTGTAGGAATCCACATCCTGCCTCTCCACACTGCCATGCGCAAAGAAAAGGCTTCATGCGGATGAAGTGGGAGATCACAGAGCATGCAGATGGGGGGTTTTGTTCCCTCCTTCCCAGTTATTGTGGGGCATTAGGTGAGAAGAAGAGAACAGGATTTCTGATATGCAGTGAAAAATGGAATTTTCCAAACATGTGAGAAATGCCTCACCCACGAGACTT
>NW_020170500.1:55652-57518 GCF_000524195.1 Echinococcus granulosus
CAGTCAACGTTGTCTTCACAATTAGTTGTAGCGCATTCTAACTTGTTCAAATACGTTGGAAAGGTGAATTCCCATGTGTCAGTATTGTAGTTTATTCGGGTCGCTACCATGAACGAGAACTGCGGTTTCTCGCAGTCACGAGCATGCAGAAATGAGCGTAGTTATCTAACTTATTGGTTCATTAAAGAAGTCCGTACCTGTCGTAACTTGTAGAGTGGATCAAGTGTCCCTGAGTGTGCGTCACTTGCCGCTCTCCCATCCCGAAGCCTCATGACAAAATGTCATTTAAGTGTACTGGCTGTGGTTCGGGCTTGTGCATTCCCCAAACAATCTGTAGACGTTAAACTTGAGTTCTTTGGCCACCTAACTGCGAGTTTTCTGTTTGTCTGTGTGTAATTTCCAAGTCAAAGTCAGCAAATATGGCAAACCCGGTCATCCATGAGGATTGTTTAGCAGCTTAGTTCATTGTTCTGTCATTATCGTGAGTTTAAACCAGTAAGGATGTTTCCACTGTGATTCATGGGATCTTATGGGCTGCGGTAAAGGCTCCTTAATGTACTAGCAATATGGTGGATCTTAATGATGCCCAGTTTTTAAGTATTTAAAGGAATTATGGAAGATGGTGCAAAACGATGTAATCCGAATTTACTTGATCATGGCTTGCATTTACTTGGTAAAATTGCAGCTGCCGTTACTGTACTGGCCATGGCAGTCGATTCTCCTCTCAACTTCCCTGTCTTTAGTGCTAGTGAATTAATTTCCCTAGCCAATCAATTCAAGCGCTCAGACGAATGAAGAGAGAAGTTCAGTTGAAGGGCTCCAGCTGTCACACTTTGATTTCATGCGCCTATTTCGCAAAGTCGAAGTGGCATCTCTTCCACTGGACACTAGTTCTAGTGAAGAAGGCAGTGCGTGACATGAGGCCGGGCAAAGGTGCTGTTTGGGAGTTAGCAATGGTGGGTGGATGGAAGCACACCCCTAATTAGCAAAAGATCTGAGGCCCCTCCACTGGCTATAAGTGGAACAAGTGCATTAATTTGAAGGAGGCGGTGACTTGCAATGCGGCGATGGTGCAGACAACCATTCTAACTGGTAGAGATAAAAGAGATGGGGAAGTGGCTGCTGCTGGACGTGGCATTAGGCATTTGAATGGGTAATTCTCTCATGATATTTGGTGGAATGTTCGCAGATTCATCGAGCATGACCTCTATGTGGTGGTTTTTCGCATCCTGGCCATGACTTATGGTTTGCCATTATCATCGAGAAATCCTAGACTGAAATATGGGATAGAATGAAGGGTGGCTCCGCTCCTATTTCTCATTCACCCATATTTCGCCAACAAACCATCACCTTCAGAAATAATTTGAATACATATTACTATGCAGAAAAAATTGAACAACGAGGATTCCGCTTCGGTACCCATAGCATGCTCGCCGAATCGATGTGGTGTGCTCGCCCGATTTACTTTAAACAATCTTACTTTGCTCTATCCTACAGATTCCGGAGCATATATGACGATGACCAGATCGTCTGGAATGATGGAAACCTGCTATTTAATACACCGAAGTAAGCCACCGAATGTAATTGCATCCTTAACAGCTTGATTTGCCAAGTTTATAATTGTCCAATGATCTGCAGGTGTTTCAGTGGATAATACTATCATATGGCACATTACCAAATGCGAGGTAAACGAGGGCGTGCACTCTAAAAGCATTCCACAATGCTCAAAAATAAGGCACAACATGAAAACCGGTGACATTTTTTTGTCGTTGTAGGCATTTTTAGCTACACATTTGGATCGTCTCCATGAGTTGGGAGAGTAACTTTCTCCCTCATTAACAGTGTACCTCCATCTGGGAGTAATTT
>NW_020170500.1:57618-59586 GCF_000524195.1 Echinococcus granulosus
GCCATCTCCAAGAGCTGCGTGCCTGGCCTCAGTTGGTTCCAACTGGTACCAATATTAATTAATGAATCCAAAACAAAAAGGCAGAGATATGAAAGGACACCCCAACTGTTACCGCATTGGCAGCCTCATGCCTATCTATCACATCATGGGAATTTCAGCGGAAATGTGAAGAAAATCACAAATTAGCGTTTTAGAGGAATTTGGGGGTTTCTCAATCTCAAGCATTTACAGTCGGCCATCTCGTCGAACTCCACCTGGTGGGCCCATGCCATGTGGAGACACCCTAAAGGCCATAGCTACACGAGACCTACAATTGCACGAGAATGGAACCATTGCACGCCTTAACTACCTTCCCGCAATCCCACATATGCTTCAGTATTGCTACGCTCACATACGTTTATGCTAAAGTCTTTGCTTCCTGACTGCTAAAATCGGGATCGCGATTGCATCTGAGATAATTCCGAACAACTTCCAGTGGCATCAATTATGTTACAACATTGTTGGCGCATTTAAATAAAAGATTCTTGTAGAAATGAAACAGAAAGACACGCCTATTCATTCCTCTTCATGATTCCACTTGTTCGCGTTTTTATGAATTTTAATCCTTAATCAGCTTAATGTCCCCATACGGTTGGTCTGTGCACAGAAATAAGGTGGCACATACTCGCGCATCAACCGGTCTGCCATCCCTTCGCTCGGGTACCTCATCCCTTACCCACACATGCACAGTTGGTTCACCGAAATGCCTTCATAATGGAAGAAGAATGTGGAGTGGCATGAGGATCGTGCGTGACACCATTTCATCCACATCCTGTACTTCGTCGCTCCTCTCCTCCAAACAAAGAGATAGAGGGATGCAATGAATCAGTGAATTGTTTTAAATATCATTGGTTTTTAAGCATTTAGGCAAAAAACTAAGACAATTTAGTGGACTATCCTTTTGAGGAGGGGCATATAATTCAGTGGCAAGATTTACTTCTCCACTCCATAGGCATTTCAGGCCATGCAGACCCTGAGGCAAAGCGAAAAGTACAAGAAGAAAGAACAAGGTAACTATAAAAATGTGTGCACCAGGTGCGCTCTCGCCTTCCTCTCGCTGCCTCTCTCTATCTTCACCTGCTTTGCATTACCATTTAGAGAGGAAAAAGCCCGATCACGTTTAGGCTTCTTTGCCTGCTTTCGGGTTAGGCAATGAAGGTCTTTATGCATCAATCAATTTGCCGAGAGATAATGCTGCCTCAATGAGAGGACAAAAATGCTTTTTGAGGTAGATTTAAGTGAGTAGTGCCAGTCGTCCTTGTCAAGGCTAGTAAAGTGACTACCACGTAGACTTCTTCCCCATTTTCTTATTTCATGTTGATTCAGCTAATCAGGGTAGGAGGGAAGAGGTCACTGATATTGGTGGTGGATGTCTCAACTTCGTTTCGAACAAAACAATCATCATTAACCCTTTTTAGTTCATCCCCTTTTATGTCGTTAAAGGTTAAAGAACAAGTAGAGGCGATTTTATCTTTTGAAAACCTAGCCCTCCAACCCATTGAAGCAATACGTTATGGCAGCTAATATTCACCTTCCGATTCACCCGCCTCTCGACGCCGACATCATATCTTGCAACACTGCCAGTAAACTAATCCAGACGAAAACATGCACCCCACCTAGGATGAGAAATAGTTTGTGAGCAAGAGAGGAAGGGATAAGGGGAGGAAATGAAGGCAGAACAGAATGTCACACTGGCCCACACTCCTCCGGCCTATAACTCTATCCTTTTGCAAGCTATGGACTCCACATTTTTTCCCTAATAGATCATCACATGTCAGACAAAACTAAGGGCTAGAAAAAGGACCTGTGCAAACACACGTGCATCATCTGCATCTTATTCAAACCAGCTGAATGATCGCTGGAAGTGCTAGGGTACTGAGATAGCGCAATCACTTACTCTCAAGTAACCTAGACACTCTCCTGACTCTA
>NW_020170500.1:59686-60929 GCF_000524195.1 Echinococcus granulosus
GCAATGCTATGAATGAAATCTGTCTACTCGATACAGGTTGCAGGTGTGGAAGACGAATCACTTCCTTTGACACATGATCCATGCCTCGTAGTGGCACACATTTCACTTGTGAGGAGACTTCAGTCAAATTTAGGAGAAGGAAGAAGGAGAATGGAACAAAGAGAGAAGCCTCTCTTCTGCACATTGTCAACTCCTTTGCAGCGATTGTTTTGCCAAAACTATCATCAAATTATGAAACAAATAATATTTTCCCTAAGTAATTTAAATGCTATTTTTACCCAATCATTTTTCCCAATATTTCAGTTTAATAACATTTGTCGTAGAGACCACTCACATGAGTTTTCTATTCTAAGCTTTCCCCCTTTACTCTCCTCGGTCTATAAAGCTAATCAGTCTGCCGTCTGGAGTGTCACCATCAAAGAGGCTGAGAGTCTGCTAGGCCATCGCAAAATTTCCAGACACACCCACATGAACTCCAGACAATAAGGTAATCCAGCCTTAATTTAGGCATAAAAGTGCATCTATCAAACTTTAAACAATTAAATTCCAAAAAGTGGTTGCTTTTGTGCCAAACCCAATAAAAAATTATCCAGCTACGCAGAGCACTCCAAAAGCTAGGAATGAGTGCCAATTTAAAATCATGAAATTGAATCCTGGTCATTCAAATTACTTCCTCGATCCAACTTAGTGATCACCGGCAGTAAAGATGTCAAAACTGCCTAAATGACAGGGTACCGAGAGAGAACTACGAGGGAGAACTTGCAGGCGGTGAGGCAGAGGAAGGCGTTGACTATGGCTGCAAGCACCATGCAGACCAGGATGCTGACGGCGCCTACTATGCTGGAGGAGATGCTGCACTTGTAAAAAGAGAGACGCATGCACACACACTTCGACATGAACTGACTGCACCTCCCGCCCTGTTGCACCTTCAAGAAAGGAACCTACCCGATGAATAGTGTCAAAGGCAAACACACAGCAGCAGGGAGATTGACAATTGGGTGGCAGGGTCCTTATTTGCACTGGATGTGATCCACCTTGGCAAATATGATGAGCACACCCGAAGGAGAAACTGCAACAAAGTAGGCGACGGTTTCAAATTTCAGCCCCTTTTCTTCCGCACTTCGGCATTGTTGCCGTCCTCCAAGTGTTAGTCACCATTCTGAAGAGGGTCCGTCTTAATATAAAGGATTATGTTTAGAAGTTCACACCACGCAAACTATGAAAAAAAAATATAAAAAAGTCA
>NW_020170500.1:61029-63621 GCF_000524195.1 Echinococcus granulosus
ATAGGTGGCAACCGGGATTTTTAGGCGTATGGCAAAGAAGAATGCTACAGAGGCAACGACCTCATTACTTGTCATTTAGTAACGAAATGAATGATGTGGTTAACAAGAAACCGCCATTTAGGGCCCACCAACTTATTCATTGGTGGATACGACTGGGTAAAACACCAAGTGGGGAGACATGTTTCCCTTTGGCAAGGATGATCAAAATGTACCAAGTAGGACCAAAGCCCTTATCCTCCAGTGTGGGAGGGGGACGCGCGTGAGGAGAGATATATTACGTTCGCCAGCCCACCTGCACTACGTCGGGTGGTTAAGGCTTTGGCCGAAGGTGCTGCCAGTCCATGCCACACTCACCGCAAGAGGGGGTCAAGATCACGCAGCTGTCTTTGTTTTGCCAGGGGTTGTGTGCATCTGCATCAGGTTCGGTGTGTCAGCGAGGCGAAGAGCGAAAAGTGGCAATAAAATTAGGAAGGATTGTAAAGGATGTGGCGGAGGAGGGAGAATGGATATCACTCACATCGTTTTGTGTATGCATTACAGAAAGTAAAAACGAATAATCAAATCCCTACTTATTCTCTTTTCCTTCAAAAGAGCTTCTACGTTGAGGAATAGGAATTTCGATTCACTTTTAATTATTGACACATGCATTTGAACTCATTTTGCACTTGGCCTTCAGAATATATCACCTTAATGCATTTTCAAGGAAAAAGAAGAATGAATTTTTGTTGTTTAGATTACAGACAGTCAAATCCCAAAATGAGGAGAGAGGTGGAGCAAAGTCTACAAACATCAATTCGCCCCAAAGGTAGCGCACAATTTAGCCTCCTAGCTTTAATAAATTGAGTTTTCTCCTCCGTTTTTGAAAGTAATGCAACGTGACTGAGAGGAAACAGGCAGTCTGGCTTTTTTATTCTCACGGTAGGAAATCAGTCGAGCAGATTCTATGTACTGAGGATACCAGCTATTCGATCAGCCCATTCATACACTCTGCCAAAATCCAAGTATATTTTGTGGAAGCAATGCCTCTTTAGAGCAAATGAAATATTTGGAAAGGGAAATCAAACTGTGTACCACTTGATCAAATTCGCGGAGACGGGAATTGTGTAGCCTCTCAAAATTCTGTGTTGGTGAATTGACAGCATTGACAATACTACCTCCACCTGTGGGCTCGATAAGGCATAAATATACGCCGATGTGTACTTTTTGCAATCTCATCATCACCTCTGATTCACAAACTGCAAAACATATGTCAAATAGGATGTGATAAGGACATGGCTTTATGCAAAGTCGTGTTAGCTGCATTTAAAGGCGACAGAACGTCAGTGAGACAATTGAGTTGCTTCATTTCGAGAGACGAAATTGGCGGAACGCATTGCCTAGACAGGTGAGCAACCTATCAACACATGATTTGGAAGTGTCGTGAGTAGCTGGGCGACAATTTTTTAATACCTACATCATCTGCAGCGCATCCATAGACAGGAGGCGATTGACTGACTGATAAATTTACTGAGAAAACGACAGGGCCGTGTAAAGAATTAGGGCTTATTTTTAATTCACATATTTAGGCTTGCCTTATTAACGGCAGGGTATACAGAAGCCAAAGGCGAGTGGGCATTTTGATTGGCAAGTTGGGTGAATTCGGGTGGCCAGCTGACTTCTTCCCTGGCACCGAATAATGCGCAATTTCTCCATAGGACCGATCCAAGGATGTTCTTCGTGAGAAGGAATTCGGTGGCATCTGGCCCAGACTCCACCTTATTTCGCTAACTCCTTTCTCAACATCCTATCTGCCTAAATAGCTAGGAACATTGAGGGAAGGCTTCTACTTTGCCAAGAAGTTGTAAAATAGACAGAAAGCTATAAAATCTATTTAAGGAATGTTTTTGCAGGGGAAATTTTCACAAATCAGATGCTTTTGGTTGCTATGCATGCACATACACAAACAGCAAGAGAGGGACACAAATGCAATCATTTGGAGTTAAAGCGATAGGTGATTTAAAGATTTTGGAAAAGAGGTAGTGTCATTCGGCGATAAAAATTGACGTTAGGGGGCTAAATAGTTTTGCAATGCGTCAATCAGCCAGTGGGCAGTGCTTCGGCCATTCCAGCTGCAGGTGCTGAATACAAGTGAGTGTAAATGTGCTGAAAATGGCTACGTAAACCACAAGGTGGCTGTGTTTGGTAGTCTGATTTGCTCCTGATTTATGATGTGTCCATTTATAGAGAAAGGTACTTTAGCTCACACATGGTAGAACGTTGCAGAAGAATCACTTAATTGCAACTAATACAAGTTTACTGGTGGACCACCTTGCAATTTGTATCGGTCTTCAAGTTGAGTCCCCTCAAATCCTACTCGTTGTTTTCAATGCATGCTTGAAGGCTGTTCACTTATCAGTTTTGTTTCCTTCAAATTATCGCCGTACAGAGAAGCAACATACCTTACTTTTTGATATTTTACATCTGTAAAAGTGATGTGAACTCAATTGGCATTTCTATCATCCATTCTGAATGGACTGGAGCATCAAATTAGGCATCAGCCACTTCCCTCTCCTCCTTTCAATATCTTCTTCACAAAGTCGGCTATTCAGAGCC
>NW_020170500.1:63721-65351 GCF_000524195.1 Echinococcus granulosus
AATCCTAATAAAGTTCAAAGTGATCCGGATGTTGCCCAAAGTTGAGCTCCGTGGCCTACCTTGGAGTGACAGATAGAGTGCTTGCACAATAAGCAAATGAACCCCAGCTTTCTGAATTGGATAAGGCAAACCACGTGAACATGAGACCCGTTCATAAAGTGGCACACCGCGGAGAGGAGTAAACCACCATGGACTCAGATACTGGCAGCAAGGTGGCGCTGAATCACATTTTCAAGATGGGGCCCACGATGAAGGGAGAAGTATAGACCTGCCAGCTGCGTCCTTTGGTCAAATGCCTTAGTAAAAGTACTCAACGACTCTGCCAACAAACGCACGCGCCGTTTCCTCTTGCATGTCTTCATAACAAGGAGAGGGTCACTATGCTCTCTATTTCAAGCTTCCTGCAGACGAGCCCTACAGGTTCTTTGTCAGCCTCTATGGAATACTTGCTCAATTTAGCATGCGCAAGATGTTAGCTCATGTTGATAACTGGAGCAGTCAATTTATTCATCCCCGTCCTCCACATCTCTTCTTCATACGGCACAACTGCTATTGGTCAGACGACATGCAATGGGTACCGCTATAACGGTTAGATTGCAGGTGCTGTGATCAGACAAGGGTCTGCGTCAACACCGAGTTTTGCGTGCCTGGGGTCGCATAGGGATGCGAATCGGCGGCTTGAAGGTAGGACACCTCCTCAGTCTCCACGCCGCCACACAACGCTTGCACGACCTCTTTCTTAAGAAGACTGCTAACTCCGGTGGCACCCATCGTGCCAATTTTGTCAAATTGCCACGTCGTATTTTCCTCTTAAACTGGAATAAATTGACCCCAAGGTAGACAACATCATACCACCTCTATATTGCTGTTTCAATGTACTACGTATCTACACTATAAACGCAGACTTTTTTTCTTGCATTGACCTGCTTGATGTAGAACTGTGTGATGTTGGACTCGGAATATGGATGATATGGCGAAGGCTAAATATAACCAGTCTAGAGTTCTACTGTTTAATTTGCAGTTTCCCCATCGTTATGCAGCCTTCGCTCTTTTGCGAGTGTCGTTCTACACTGTATTCCGATGTTACGAAATGACTGTGTGTTTGAAAGGTGAAGGTGCTGCCACGAATATCTTATCAAGGCAACGTGGCGTGTGGTGCGCTTTTTATCGAAGTTGGTGCAAGTTTATCTGTGGATGGTTGGTTGTTTTCAAGAGCGCCTCGATTCATATTAGCTTGCAACACGGGGTGGTTTCTAAGCCCTTCCTTATATTTGGACTCCTTTTGGCGCTTCTCCACATCAGTCTGAGTAAATCAGAATCCCCGTACTTGTTTAGAGTTATGTGTAAGGATTTCTATGACCATCCTATCTCGTTGTATGGAACGTTGAGACCGGTGAAAAGACATAACTCATGCATCAGCTGTCATTCGAGCTGGAAACTCAACGTTGGGAGCTCATTCATTTCCTTTTCGACATCGCCTTAATTACTGATGTCCTGCTGGAATTTTGGGGTCGGTCTTGACTCTTAATGCCGAGCTCTCACAAAACGTTTTTGTGTCCTTGTGTAGATTGATGGTGGGAAAATGCCACTGTGGGAGATGTCATGAGTGCAGATGGTTGAGGAAACCTAT
>NW_020170500.1:65451-71563 GCF_000524195.1 Echinococcus granulosus
GTGATGCCCATTCACTGCACTTAATGCGTGTAACATGTCAGTCATTCTTTGGCCAGTGCCACTACACACCAGTGTGAATGCATGCAACTCTCTATGATAAGGTGAAAATGAGGGTTTCAAAGTGAGGAGATGCAATGAAATGGAATGACACTATTCATAATTTATGATTGAGACAGCTCATCAGTACAATGGAGGCAGTCAACCGATGTAACAAATGTGCGAGTGCTGATGTATGTGAAATAATGGAATGCAACTTACGGCCCACTCCTCTGTAGCTTTCAGCCAAAAGCGAAATCACCACCCCAATAAGGTGCAATTGAAAGGACATCGCCAACGCGAAAATACTTGGCATTCTCAAAACATAACCTATCTATTGGAATGTGCGCCAATCATATCAGCTTATGGGGCATGTGCCCTTGGCCTGGAAAGCAACTTCTACATATATATACTAAACCATACGACGTGTTGTTTCATGTGGTTGGGTCAGCACCCAACTAAAGCGCATGTTATTATCAGGGCGCACAGACAGGTTATATTGGAACCATGAAACCGATGGTTGACTTTCTTGTCACAATCGTGTGAGTCATGGGACACGGGATCGTGTTTAGGTCGCTCCTTATGCCGCACCTCCATTTCATTAATGCTGAGATTTGGCGCTCTTTAGAAAATTGCTCAAATTGGATGGGAAGTTGAACGGGCAGTGTGTATGGGGTAGAGTAAATTGGGAATATTGCACGTTGATGGGTCCACAGTGTTGAACGCGAAGCATAAACAACCTCTTGCAGAACTAGCTTTGAATTATGAATGTGAGCGTTTCCTTTCATCTTCCTTGTCCAATCACTGGATCATTCGGCGATGCGCAATGTAAATTATTCCCCATTGTCGTACACTCAGAATTGCCGTAAGAGACGTTGGGAAGGACATTTTAAATCGCCTGCAAAATGCACCCACTTGGAATGTTTATGCTTTAGTCCGCGAGCTCTAATATCCGTTTTGTTTTTCACTAACCAAATCTTCCCATTCTCTTCAACATTCGCATTGCAAAATTCCACAACTGCAATGAATTTTCGGCCTCGGAGGCATATTTGTGTATCGGGTTCTACCATCGAAATTGTAAAGGGTGCGATGGGAGTCCACTATGCCGATATCTCACGTTTCCCCAACCTGAATGAAGAAAGAATGGCAGAAGAATGATAAGCACTTGTGAAGACCAGTGGTCGTGGCAATGGTGATGCAAGTAGGGGGAAGTTCCTGCTGCTGCCAATGGAAGGGGTGTGTGCATGACATTTGCCCAACGGATTGCGAATGCTGCAGGTGAGGCGATGCTAATCTGCCAGTTATCGTCATCACCTCCTGTGACTGACCGCTCAACCAAGTGCATTCAATTAAATGCATCCAAGTGCCAAGTTTAGTTAGAACAAATTAAAATATAATGGGGAGTGTAACGGTTTGCAGCGGAGTTCCACTTGTCAAAACTCCTTGCCTGAATCAGTTTTTCATAAATAAAGTATATAGAATGAGAGGAGCAATGATTGGACCAAGTGTACGGGCAGTCCGAATGTCACTGTTTACTATTGTGGAAGGATTCATTCTACATTTTGTCCTGGTGTGCGTTAATTCCTCTTTGCACCCAAGTGCAAATAGAGGGCTGTAGTTGATGAAGAATAATTTGTTAAAAGGTGGTGAATGCGTGTGACCCTATTCATTATCGGCAAGTACACTTCACGCTTGAATGTATGGATGCTGTCACATGCTGGAGAGGAGGTCAAGCTGAACCTTCCACACGGTCTGCATTGTACCAGTCAAGTTGTGGTAGCAAAGTTGTTGCCATCTTCTGATTTTTCAATTTCACTGATAGAGCGTGTGACAGACAGGCAGACTGATGTGTGGATGAAAGTGCATTCGAATTGTGGAATGTTGAACTACGAGGCTAGGCGAAATTGAGATGGGTGGGTGGTACAGAGGAGACCGACACACGCTGTAGGTGAAGAGGATGGCGTTAAAGCCGTTCACAGCATGTGGAGTCATGTGCGTGAGAATGGTTTGTGTGGTGGTTCAATGAATATTATTGTGATGGCAGCTGCTTGACCTCATCTGTACTACTTTGTTTGAGGTGATGAGCAAGATGCAAGTACAAAATAAAACACTAGCACTTTGGTGGCAAAAGACGTACAGTGGGCATCTAGTAGACCTATGTGGATTCCAACGGGTGGCTATTTGTCGGTGGCGTTTGTTTCCAAAGCACGAAATCTCCATTGGCACAGGACAGTATTCTCTCCTTTTCTACCGAACATCCAATTAGAGAAGTGAGGCGTTTGTATTTGCACTGATTCTTCCAGCTTCAAATCTCACCCTGGTGCAATTTGCATGTGCCATCCTCAACAGCGTATCCGCAACCTTTGCCACCGTGAGATGGAACCAGATTAACATAACCAAAGGCAGTGCTCACTAGACGCAATTCCGACTTGTTTACAACATGAATTAGTACCTCTAGAGGTAGGCACGGAAATTGGGCTGAACTAGCCAGGTTTCCGTCTGCAGTGGGTCGACCGCAGAATACCTGCTATCTGCATGTGCTTCAGAATTGTGTGTAATGAAATTCAGACCGATCTCTCTCCACTTTTAAGTGCTACCTTCCATAGTACATCAAGTGCTCTGCAGTACACCACAAAATAAAACGGTGAGTGTACGTTGAAAGTGATGCCAAATCTGTCGCCATCCTACTTGAAAATCTACTTCTACTAGTAGTAGTAGCTGAAGCCGACCCAAGGTTATGGACCTATCAATAGGCGAAATTCAGGGCCTTCAGGTTCATTTAGCAAGCTTGATACTTAGTATTCATCTCCTCGTAATTGTCACACAAATGTAGGCTCAAAATGCATTCGAGATTTTATGGATCATTGGCGAAACGGAAGTACAACATGAAGAGTACCCACAACACGGGTTCACAATTCAACCACTTGCAGTAAACAATGCTTTCATGTTTCCTTTTACTTGGACAACACTTCGAGTTTGGAGACTGGAAGAAGGCCTAGCTAGAGGTGGCATAGTAGCCACAAATGCAGTCGCATCCCTCTGCAGTTTGGGTTGTTCCAAATGCTGATTTGTGCAAGCTATTTCATAATTCACATTACAGGAAAATATCTTGATGATTAAATTTCCGGTTTGTAAGTTGTTTCATGTATTGAGTAGAAAACTTGCAATACATTTTTGGCTTTGTCTAAACGCCCTCTACAATTTTGTGTCTCAATTACGCAGTGCTTTCCACGGCCTGGAGCTCATTCATTGCAATGCTGGATGAGGAGTGAACAATTTCTGCAAACAGGGTCGATTTAGTCTGTTGAACAAATCGGAGACTTACTGACACGGCCCGTTTCACGCTCCGGTGGAATCAGCTTATTTGTTGTTGTGCAGGAGAAAACCAAGCAAAGTGTAGGGAAAGAAGGAAAGAAGGACACAGCATTGAGAGCATACATTGTTGGTGAATAAAGACGACTGGAGTAAACGTACTGATTGGATTACCATTCCCACCACTTCCTGGAGCCTTGCATCCACCTCCATTTACATTCGCTGTGGCAGAAACGTATGCTAGAATTCGTATGATTGTATAGGTCATGCATTCACATCGCCTTGAGATAATGAAACCTGAATCATTCTATCAGCTACTATGCTCTCACTTTCTCTGTAGCTCCACTCCAAATCGGTTACTTTGGCAAGGAGTTAGCCGATGCAGCCCATGCTCAGAATTCACGATAAAGCAGACGATTTGTGGATTCACGCCCGTGGGTGCAAGCATTGAAGTGCTTCGTGCTAAGATTACACTTTCAGATTCAAACCTCTCATGTTTCCTCATCAACTGCGTCTCGTCAAATTTCTTGCTGTGATTGCATTTGATTTTTCCATTTACGATAAGTGAGACCATGGAGACAATTCCATGTTCTAGTGGGTTAGAGGTAAAAGAGCACTCTACTGGGGAGGGACGCAGAAGGATGAGAACAGGGAACACCCGTTTCATTAAAGCGAAGCCACGGCAGTGGGAGGTTAGTGTTATTATTTTCTCAAAAGAGGGAGTAATAAGACTGGAGTGATGTGGAGAGGGTCGTCTGGATTCAGTGTTGTATGATACCGCCTTCGCTATTTGGATGCAAACTCCATCCACACCCGTATTGATGAAGTCCGAACTTTGCCTTGAACAGTACGCCCTTGTGTAATGACCCAAGTATGAAGGAGCACTCAAATGGGACAGAAATATGAAATGTTTACCCTTGTTGTCTACAGAATTAGGCAATTGTGTGATGTCGACATACTTGTCTCTCAGTTCACTCGAAAGCCTGTGGTGAATCAGGCGAAATTGCATAGCACCACCAAATGGGAGTGGTTTTCAATGGTGTCGCCTCCACCATTCCTACCCTCGTCCAACCAATGCTGCTTTAAATCAGTATATGAGCCAGTCGTTTTCGCCCAATTGAGATAGGAAACTGTTTTAAATCTGCCTGAGTGATGCACGAGTTAGAGTGCTTCAAGCCATGGTCCTCACTGGACATGCAGGTGGCAGTTAACTCTCACCTTCTCTATTCTGCTTCAGCTTGTCAGCCATCCACCGAATGGGTCCTGAATGGCTAAATGCAATCTGAAATTTGGCATTGCTTACGCCTACTTTAAAGTTGCAAGTAGCATCATCCCCAGCAGTTACAGACTACTCATGATTCATGAGTGGATTCCTCCTTCCATTTCATCATCATTAACAGTGGCGACAATTCTTAAAAGAAGTAGAGCTGGTTAGCTAGGCTATGAATGCTTCTTCATCAGGAATCATTTTTAATGGACCCTTGTTTTGAATTCTAACTTGAATGTATGGAAGATGAGCACTACTGAGTTCTCTTTCCTGGTAGTTCAAGTCAAATGTGTGGCTTGTGCTCATTAAAGTTGACAAACATTTCAGCTATGGATAGTGGTAAGACGGATGGTGGGTAGGCTATGCTGAAATCTTTAGACAGGCCTGTGGAAAATCATGCATCGCCAGAGGAGCATGGAGAAGAGTGGGTGGTGGGGGAGGAGGAGGGGGCAACAATTGAACCATTTTCCGATTTCACGCAGTGGTTGGAGGCTATCGTTGCTTCATCCAGTTCCAGTGAGAGCACTCTTGTTAATCAAGACGTTAGACCATCACCAGTCCAACAAAACCCGCCTTTAGAAGCAATGACCAACCTAACAATGCTGCTCAACCAAGGAATACTGAGCAATCCTTTTCGTAGAACATATTTTAGTGTCCCTGGATTAGTGCTTTCTGGTGCAATGCAACCTACTCGTTTCCCATCCTCTATTCGTCATACCGTTACTTTCGGTGGAATTTCAAGCAGTCAGAATAATCCAGGTAAATTGCTGATCAATTACTAAAATGCCACCTTTCGTGATTCGTTACTCCTCTCTTTCCCGCCTTTAATTTTACTTTTCAATATATGTGTGTAAAGTGCTTGCAATGAGAGTGGCAACGTGCTTTCCTTTGCTAGACACGAGAGTGACAATCCCTGTGATGGGCGATTTAACACACACCGACCCGGTGCTAGGAGATGGTAATATGAACTGTGTGTATGCATGGAATCTTCCACCGGACTTCTCGGAATTTGAGCTCCATTACTTATTCGCACCATATGGAGAGATGGCGGAGTACTATGTGGAGGACAATTTGGCTAGATTTGATGGCGGGCGTTATGGTGCTGTCTTATTTCACATTCCACACCTACTATCAAATTTGATGTTTAATTTGCTTCTCGTTTTGTCTTGTAGCAATTATACGCTATTATGCCTACGCGAGTGCAAGGGATGCTGTTGTAAATATGGACGGTCATATGTTAAACGAACGTAGAGTGACAGTTGTGCGTGAGTCGACACCTCTATCGTTTCTCATCTCCCTACTCCTTAAAGCGACACGGGTTGACTTCCTTCTGAATTCAGTCTATTATCCTAGATGGATTATGATGCCGCCTCCGCTTTAAACTTCAGCGTCATCCACAACACCCGTCACCCCATTTCTCGGCCCACTTGCCTCCCCCGTTGTCAAGTGTTTGGCGTTTGTCCTGACTGTTTGACAGGCAATGTTTACGCAGACTTG